>NW_027592104.1:0-63342 GCF_964213995.1 Mustelus asterias
CGAATGACCCACCACTTAAATCCCCAAAACCTATCCATAATCCGTAGGCAGGAGTCAGAAGTGTGAAGGAATATCCTTCATTTGCCTGGATGAGTGCAGTCCCAACAACATTCAAGAAACTCGGCACCTTCCAAGGCAAAGCAGCCACTTGATTGTCACTCCATTCACCACCCATAAATTGGCAGCAGTGTGAACCATATGCAAGATGCACTGCAGTATCTTTTCAAGGCTCCTTTGACAGCACCTTCCCAAATCCATGGCCTCTAACACCTAGAACATCAAGGACAGCAGATGGAAGACAACACTAGGAGGGGCAACAGTAGACCACATGGCTCTTCGAGCCTGCTCTGCCATTCGGTTTGATCATTGCTGATCTTGGGCTTCAACTCCATTTCCCTGTCCATTCCCCATATCCCTTGATTCCTTGAGGGACCAAAAAACTGTCTACCCCAGACTTTAAAGTCTTTATGGAGCATTCACAACCACCTTGAGGCCGAGAATTCCAAAGATTCACAACCTTTGGGTGAAGTAATTTCCTCATCTTGGCCCTAAATGATTGGTCCCTTATCCTGAGACTGTGCCCCCATGTTTTAGATTCCCCAACCAGCAGAAACAAGATGCTTGGGAACATAACTTGCAAGTTTCCATCCAACTCAAAAACAGTGCCTGGAACTATATCACTATTGCAGGGTCAAACTCTTGGAACACTCTCCCTAACAGCATTGTTGGTGGATGTACCACACAGACTGCAGCTGTTCAAGAAGGCTGCTCACCACCACCACCTTGAGGGTAATGGATGCCGGACTAGCGAGTGATGCCCCCATCCCATGACCCTCCATTTTGTGGGGTGCGATAAGTGGAGTTGTGGCCTTTTCAAATCAGCAATTAGTTGTCTTTTTGCATTGTTCAACTGTATAAATATAAACTGTATAAATATTCCCTCGTGGTTCATGGATGGAACGAATCATATTTTTAATCTCTCAAAATTGAACAGGTTTTGACTTTCTAAACTTGGACACTCTTGCTTTGGTTTTGCAATGTCCTCTGAGCAAATGGAGCAATTTTAGAATCAGGGTAGTGCCAGCAAACCATTGGAAATGGTATCGAATAGAGGTTATTAACTACTGAGCTATTTTAGAAATATTGTGGTAGATAAATGGCTGATTTTACCATAAGATTTTAACCACCAAGCTTCCTCCTCTTGCCCGCACAAACATTCTACTAACTTGTGCTTTTAACACTTTTTATAGAGAGTTAAACATGAACAGTGCTAAATTTGAAGCTGGCACGTACAGTACTATACACATTTGTGTACTGTCCTGTATGTAGAAATATAGGTTGTGTTTGAAGAGCATTTTTGAATTTACTAGCACAAGGTGAAATCTCAATTACAGTGGGAATGAATTAATAGCCCCACAGCAGAGAGGATTGTCTTTATTCTTCTTTCCCCACCTCACTCAAATGTTACTCAGTTGCCCAATTTACAAAGTAATACCAGGTGAAAGGCTGTTTTCCAAAGACACGTACTATTACGCCTCAATAAAAACAAATCTGCAGCCCCCACAAAGAGAACTGTAGATTGACTGCAGATTAAATGAGATCTGTTTGCACACTCTTGTGACGTTAATTCTCAATGCTTTATTTTCTTATGAACATTTTTTCTTCTTGTTCGACAGAAAGCAGACAGGGCAAATAGATTTGATTATCTGCTGCAACAGACCGAGCTTTTTGCCCACTTTATCCAACCTGCTGCACAGAAAACTCCAACGTCTCCTTTAAAGATGAAACCCGGGCGCCCTGGATTAAAGAAAGATGAGAAACAGACGCTTCTGTCAGTTGGAGAGTAAGATATATTCCAGGCAATGTGTTTTTGGATTCATGATGCAAATTCTGAGAGATTTCAACTTGGAAAGTGTTCCTCGCGTTCGAAGGCCAAAGAGGCGTTAATGTTGGGATCAAAGTAGAATGGTGGAAGTAAAGCTTTCGTTCCTCCTTGAGGTTTTGGGGCCTCGGCTTTCAGTGATTTGGATATAACTCTTTACTGCTTCATCCATATTTGCAGACTAGGTTAGGAGCAACCACAAATTGGGATCATATGATGGAGTTGCAAAGAGGGCATAGCCCAGTGAGTGGGCAAAGCTGTGGCAAATGTAGTTCAGTGTGGAGAAGTGTGAGGCCACCCACTTTGGAACTGAGAAAGGCGAATCTGAGTGTTTTCGACAAGAGAGATTAGTTGTGGAGGAGCAAAAGAGATTTGAGTTTCCATATATACAAATAACACGATATTACTGCACTGTTACAAAAGATAATGGAATATGCTAAGAGGAAGATGGCATTTATATCAAAATAGATTGGGATGAAAAAATGAGGAAGTTGTACAGAGCCTTAGTCAAACCTCAGCTGGAGAACTGCCTTTGGTTCTGGGCAACGAACCTCAGGAAAGTAATATTGGTCTGGCACCGGAATGCTGTCGGGTCTTCGTGGTAGGTTATGAGAACATAACATGTTCCATAAATTTGGCTTTCATTCCGTTGAGTTTAGAGTATTAAAGAGTGACCAAATTGAGGTGTTTAAAATGATTAGGGGATTTGATAGGGTAGATACAGAGACTAATTTCTTTTGAGGGAAATCTGGTTCAAGGGGCACATCTTAAAATTAGAACGAGGTTAGTTAGGATTGAAAGTGAGGGCTATTTCGTTTCACTTGGTGGAAAGGTCTGCCCCAAATGGCAATGGGTGTTACATTTTCTGAATGGATTTTTTTCTTTGTTGGGTGCACTATCAAGTGATATGAAGCAACAGCAGGCATGATTTAATTGAATAAACAGATGTCTGACGTTGCATGGCCGACACCTTTTCTCTGCCTTTTTAAAGTTGAAACAGCATCTTAGTCACCAAGTGTTAAAATATCCTGCATCCGTATAACAGGCGTGGAATTCCTGTCAACCTTGTATTAAAAACACGGATGTTCTTAAATTTGTCACATGTATGATTGAAGAGTCTGTTGACAACTATTGGCACAAAAGATTATACATGTGTAATTACCTAATTAAATTAAAAAATACTAATATGCTGTGTAATCTACCAGGGTCTTGGTAGAGTATTTACATAACTGTAGATTTCACAGTTTATGTTTGGAATCAACTTTAAATTAAAATAATGGCCATCTGCATGAATTGCAATTTTGAATCTTAGTTCAATAACATGCTGTACGTAGGGCATGGTGGCACAGTAGTTAGAGCGGCAGTGTGGCAGTGGTTAGCACTGCTGCCCCACAGCGCCAGGGACCCAGGTTCGATTCCCGGCTTGGGTCACTGTCTGTATAGAGTTTACACATTCTCCCCGTGTCTGCGTGGGTTTCCTCCAGGTGCTCCGGTTTCATCCCGCAGTCCAAAGATTAGGGTTAGGTGAATTGGCCATGCTAAATTGCCCCTGAGTGTCAGGGGAACTAGCGAGGGTAAATGCATGGCATTATGGGGATAGGGTCTGGGTGGGATTGAGGCCGGTGCAGACTCCATGGGCCAAATGGCCTCTTTCTGCACTTTAGGATTCTATGTACTAATCTTCACCACAAAAGTAATGCACAATCTCCAAAATAATTTGCACGGTGCTGTTTATTCTGAAGTGATTGTGGATTTGAAATTGACTGTAGTAACAGCTCTTTTAAAATGGTTTGGAAAGTACTAGTAACCCCTCGCACAAAACAATTCACTTTTAATTCTTAGCTATCGGCATCGTCGTACGGAACAGGAAGAGGATGAAGAGCTACTGTCAGAAAACAACAAAACAACCAATGTCTGCACAAGGTTTGAAGAATCCCCATCATGTGTGTAAAGCCATTTTATTCATTATTTCATACATGAGTTAATGTAGCTCAGTTTTCACTCCTTTTTCCCAATTGCTTTCACATTTTCAGTCAACATTCATCGATGTGCGGTATTCAATTTTGTCAAAATTAGACTTGTGGGACATTTGAGACTGTTGTAATTAAATCTCCAAAAACAGCACCTCCCGTTCTCCTGGTTTAATTGGCTGTATTTATTTGCATAAGGGGTCTTTTTAATTGAACAATCTACGAATGCTGACAGACACCACGGGCTCACTCCAGCCGAAGTTGTAACCTGACATAATATTTTCTGACTGGATATTGTCGATATTGAGTATTTTGAGGTTAAATTCAGCATGAATAAAATGCAGGGTAAAGCTGAAAGATCTCCCTCATGCCAGTATGACATGTGTTTCATATATCAGCCTTTCACCGTGTTCTTTGTTTTGTTCAGCTTTGCCCTCTCAACCAGTGCTCCCAAGGAACTGAGTTGAAACTGCTCCAACTTATTTTTCATGGGGTCCTAGCAGCCATTTTAACATGTTAGTGTGCGCCACATGAAAAGGAACCATCTGTTTTCATGAGGAATCATTGGATTATCATACAGATTGCGTACATGTAACATGCTGTCCTTTTGGTGTTGAAAATCATGTATAATCAGTTCCTTACCCTATGAAATGGTGAGCTGAATGATCTGTTCTCCCAAATGGTATTTCCCCAATCAAAGAACAAAGAAAAGTACAGCACAAGACAGTCCCTCCAGCCCTCCCAGCCTGTGCCAATCATGATGCCCATACTAAAATAAAGAAAGAACCTTCTGTCCTTATTTGGGTCTGTATCCCTCTATTCCCTCCCTATTCATTTACCCGTTGAGATGCCTCTTAAATGTTGCCAATGTGCCTGCTTCCACCACCTCCCCTGATCGTGCATTCCAGACACACACCACTCTGTGAAAAACTTCCCCCAGACATCTCCCTTAAATTTTATCCCTCTCACCTTGATTCTTGTAATTAACACTTCCACCATTGGAAAAAGCTTCTGACTATCCACCCTGCCTATGCCTCTCATAATTTTGTACACCTCTATCAGGTCTGTCCTCAGCCTCTGTCTTTCCAATGAAAACAATCCTAGTTTATTCAACCTCTCCTCATAGCCAACACCCTTGAGACCAGGCAACATCCTGGTGAACCTTCTTTGCACTCTCTCCAAAGCTTCCACGTCCTTCTGGTAGTGTGATGACCAGAACTGCACGCAATGCTCCGAATACTCATAACATATTAAAAATCCCAGTAATGTCCATGCAATGATTTCTTACAAAGTTTTCTATGATTCTTACAAAGGTTTCTATGATTCTATGATTTCTATGATTCAGTCAGAGCCCAGTAACCTGGTTCCTCACCATCATTCCTTCTCTCTGCCCTCCCAATCTTGCTCATACTTGCCTTAGTGAAGTTTAGGTGCTCTGTTTAACAGTTTATGTTTCTGTATATACTTTGGCCTTGTTTTATTGGTCAATTTAGCTGCTATAGAATGGTAGTCGTCGTGGTGAAAATCACCACCTTTGTTCTGGAGCCTGCGTCTGAACGCTGACATTCTTTATGCAAACCTTGAGACCCTAATACCAAATGGATTGTGCTGCTTGCTTTTTGTTGTCTCAAGCCGTCATGGTGCTTTCAGTTCAATGGTTCCTGAAACAGTAATACTTTTCCTTTTGGTCATGGCACTGATTTCATTTCCCCTTGAGCTGCATTTTGTGCAGACTTTTGCAACGGTTGAAGGCTCTAAATGTTTGGGGTCTCTTCCACAGATGTAAAAGGAGGGAAACTCCGCGACTATCAGATCCGAGGACTGAATTGGCTGATTTCTTTATATGAGAATGGCATTAATGGTATCCTGGCAGATGAAACGGTATGAATACACATTGATTGTAGACATAACAATTGTTTGGTGTCGGCATGTGAGATGTTTAGTTTAAAGGATTTAATAAGATAAATGTCTCTGTCGTGTACTGGTTATCACGTTCGCCCAACGTGAAAGGTTCCCAGTTCAAAACGGGGCGAGGCATTCATTATATGTATTCAAGAGGCGGCTCGGTAAAGCACTCGGGGTGAATGGGATCAAAGGTTATGGGGGCCGGGGGGGCGGTGGAAGCAGGATGTGGCTATTGAGTTGGATGATCCGCCATGATCGTAATGAATGGGGGAGCAGGCTCGAAGGGCCAAGTGGCCTCCTCCTGCTCCTATCTTCGATGTTTCTAAATAGGGAACAAGTATCTTCTCCCGGATATTCGAGGGTGTACCATTCAAAGATTAGCGGAAACCTGGAACGTTTGTTTTCTCCTCCTTCCTGCCAAAACCTAGCTTTTTATTTTATAAAAAACTTGAGGCATGGTTAGTCTGGACATGTCAAAACTGAGACTCAGGTTTTTGTTAGATGAGTGTTAAGGGAAATGGAACCAAGGCAGATAAATGGAGTTATGATGTAGATAAGCTATGATCTAATTAAATTGCAGAACAAACTTGATGGGCCGAATGGTTTCTTCCAGTACATTTCAGAAATGCTTCAGGACAACACTGATGAAAAAACAGTCTTTGATTCTAAGAGAATTAATTGTTTTACTTTGTTTAACAGGGTCTCGGGAAGACTTTGCAAACTATTGCTCTTCTTGGGTACATGAAACATTATAGAAACATTCCTGGACCTCACATGGTTCTAGTCCCCAAGTCTACACTGCACAACTGGATGCTTGAGTTCAAAAGATGGAGACCGACTCTTTGAGCTATTTGTTTAATAGGTGACAAGGATCAAGGGGTAAGAACTGCGTTTTATGTTCCCAAAAATACTGTTGGAAAATACAGCTGATGCATGGAGTTTAATTTGAAAATGCATTGCACGTTGTGGAAGTAATCCGTGCAGTGCTTGTTGGATCTCCTGCCACATGTTGACCGACCCCAGTGGGAAAGTACAACTACCCTTGCTGCCCCAGCATCGGAACAAGAAAAAACAGCCAGGATTCTTAAAGCTGGTTGCTACCTCCACATCTGTCATTTACCAAATAGGAATTAAGTAATCCGCAAGCACTTGCTGTCAAAACTTGTGTGCGAAAAAGCTGCAAGGGTGAGGTACCAAAGGACATACAGCATCTGTTGGGCAAGTCGGGAGAGAGTCAGTTCATTCACGGGGTAGCAAGATTTTTTCTTTGCAACTAACTGACCCATGAACCATAACGGCAAATTTTGGAATACCTCCCAAAGGTCGGGGAGTCAAAATAGAGGGCATAGGTTTAAGCTGAGAGGGAAGAGATAGGAAAGGGTCCAGAGGGGCAACTTTTTCACTGAGGGTGGTGAGAGTCTGGAACAAGCTGCCAGAGGTAGTAATAGGGTACAATTTTGTTTTTTAAAAAGCATTTAGACAGTTAGATGGGTGTGGAGGGATATGGGCCAAACGCGGGCAATTGGGACTAGCTAAGTGGTTTAAAAAGAGAGCAGCATGGACAAGTTGGGCTGAAGGGGCTTTTTCCATGCTGTAAACCTCTATGACCTTGTTTAAATTGCTGAATAAATAACCACTAGCATTGCAGTTGTGTGAACAAGCACTTTGTGTAATAAAAGTACAATAAATGAAGGACTCATAAAACCTGGGAAACAATTTTAATAAATGTAGACTTGACAAATTGAAATGTTGTATTTGGCCATTGTTCAATCTTTAATATTAATCCTGCCTTTCACTGGATTGAATTTACTTTCGTCGACTCTCTCAAAAACATGTTTTCAACATGCATGCGGAGAATGGATCTGTCGCCAGTGTTAACGTCAGCCCTCAAGGTTCCTTGAGACTGGCTTTGGAGATCAGCTTTCCTTTGCTCTGCGGAACTAAAATCCGAGATTTGCCACGCACACAACGTTTGAGTGTAAATTTGCAAATATGTTCAATTATATTGTAATTTATTGCTCTCTCCTTGCTTTGCAACAGTCTGGGCGGGATTTTCCAGCCCCATCAGTGGCAGGGAAAATCGTGTGCTGGGCTGGAACATCTTGAAGTGGTGGCACAGTGGTTAGCACTGCTGCCTCACAGGAAGAGTTTTAACAACACCAGGTTAAAGTCCAACAGGTTTATTTGGTAGCAAATGCCTTTAGCTTTCGGAGCGCTGCTCCTTCATCAGAAGTTGCACAGTCCAAAGAAGTGCAGGTTATGTTGATTGGACATGCTAAATTAACCCTAGTGTCGGGGGGAGTTAACAGGATAAATATGTGGAGTTACGGGAATAGGGCCTGGGTGGGATTGTGGTCAGTGCAGACTTGATGGGCCGAATGGCCTCCTTCTGCACTGGAGGGATTCTATTCTATTCTATTCTATTCTATTCGAACTAATACATTCCCATAGATCCTGTAGTTAAAATTCTGCATCTATAAGCCACAAGATTCCGATGGACTGAGTCCGCTCCAGTAATAGGAGATTTCATCTTCTGGACTACAGAGAGGGAGAGCTGGAGAAAGATCGAGGAGGCCATGAAATAGAAAGAAAGGGAGAGAGGGGGTGAGAGACAGACAGAGCCAGTTCCAGAGAGAGAGGGATTCTATGGTTTGGAGAATAGGGCCTGGGTGGGATTGTGGACAGTGCAGACTCAATGGGCCGAATGGCCTCTTCCTGCACTGTAGGGATTCTATGGTTTGGAGAGTTGCCAAGAGCCAATTGACCTTTGGCCGCTCTCCACCTTTGCCCGTCCTGCCCTTGACGCTGCTCACTGCTGGCGGGGCTGGAAAATCCCAACGTCAGTGTTTTCTTCAGCTAAATTTGTCTGATTGCCATGACCAGCAGGACCACGACGCCAACCTCCTGAAGTTTTTACGCACTGCGTCTCGCCTGAATCTGACCTATAACAGGGAGAAGTGTGTATTCAGCAAGCACCGCCTCGCAATCCTCGGATACGTGGTGGAAAACGGGGTCATCGGCCCCGATCCAGACCGTATGCGTCCCCTCCTTGAACTTCCCCTACCCACTGGCATCAAAGCACTGAGAAGATGCTTAGGCTTCTTCTCGTATTACGCACAGTGGGTTCCCAATTCTGCGGACAAAGCCCATCCGCTCATACAATCTACCTCTTTCCCCCTGGCAGCAGAGGCTCGCCTAGCCTTTGCAGGGATAAAAGCTGACATAGTGAAAGCCACGATGCACGCTGTCGATGAGTCCATCCCCTTCCAGGTGGAGAGTGATGCATCTGATTTTGCCCTGGCCGCCACACTTAACCAGGCGGGCAGGCCCGTCGCCTTTTTCTCTCGCACCCTCCAAGGCCCTGAAATTCGGCACTCTTCTGTGGAAAAAGAGGCTCAGGCCATTGTGGAGGCCGTACGGCATTGGCGCCATTATTTGGCTGGAAAACGGTTTACCCTGCTCACGGACCAGCGGTCTGTGGCATTCATGTTCAACAACACGTTAAGGGGAAAAATTAAGAATGATAAAATCTTGAGGTGGAGAATCGAACTCTCCACCTACAACTATGATATCATGTACCGTCCGGGGAAGCTCAATGAGCCCTCAGATGCCCTGTCGTGTGGAACATGTGCCAGTGTGCAGGAGGAACGGCTACAGGCCCTCCACAATGATCTCTGCCATCCAGGGATCACTCGGCTCTTCCATTTTGTAAATGCCCGGAATCTGCCCTACTCCATAGAGGATGTCAGGTCGATAACTCGAAGCTGCCAGGTATGTGCTGAATGCAAGCCGCACTTCTACCAACCTGACAGGGCACACCTCATTAAGGCCACTCGCCCCTTTGAACGACTGAGTGTTGATTTCAAGGGCCCCCTTCCTTCGACAGATCGGAATGTGTATTTCCTCAACGTGGTTGACGAGTACTCCCGATTCCCTTTTGCCATCCCCTGTTCTGACATGTCCGCTGCCACGGTCATCAAAGCCCTGTGGAGTCTTTTTACCCTGTTCAGCTACCCCAGTTATATCCACAGTGATAGGGGTTCGTCGTTTATGAGTGACGACTTGAGGCAATACCTGCTCTCTAAAGGAATTGCCTCAAGTAGGACTACGAGTTATAACCCCAGGGGTAACGGGCAGGTGGAAAGAGAAAGCGCTACAGTCTGGAAGGCTGTCTTACTGGCGTTAAGGTCTAGGGGTCTTCCAGTCTCCCGATGGCAAGAGGTACTTTCTGATGCGCTCCATTCAATCCGGTCCCTCCTGTGTACAGCAACCAACGCTACTCCACATGGGTGGATGTTTACCTTCCCTCGGAAGTCTTCCTCTGGGACCTCACTGCCGTCTTGGTTGACGTACTCAAGACCTGTCCTCCTGCAGCGGCATGTTAGGACCCGCAAGTCCGACCCTTTGGTTGAACATGTCCATCTCCTCCACGCCAACCCTCAATATGCCTATGTAGCATATCCTGACGGGCGAGAGGACACGGTCTCTATCCGAGATCTGGCACCTGCAGGGGACCTGGAAACCCACGTCGCTCCCGCACCCCTGGTTAGTGTTCCCTTGCCCATTCTCTCCCCTCCTGACACGGCGCGGGCAGTATCGGGACCTCCACTTAATTCTCTTACTCCCGTGTACAGCTTGCCTGAGTCCAGGAGATTGTCGCCACCTCGAGGTCCACCCGTGCATGAGGAACTGGAGGAGTCACTGGACACCACCTTGGAGAGAGGGACACCACGGTCAACAGAACCGGCACTACCGCCAGTGCTGCGGAGGTCGCAGAGACGGTGCGGCCCTCCGAAAGGACTGAACTTGTGAATATATGGACAGTTCGTACTGTTTTTGTGCCCCACCAGCCTTTGTTTTTAAAGGAGGGGTGAATGTGGTGAACCATAGATGGTTACCACTATGGGTACTGAACCATAGATGGTTATCACTATGGGTACTTGTACATATGTTACTGTTGTTACTGTTGGGGTTAGGGTTGGGGTGTTCCACCTGTTAGCATTGTTCTGTGGTACACTCCGGTCGGCTCCGCCCTCTTATAGGAGTATAAAGGTCACTGCACTTCCTAGTGACTCTTTAGTCTGGGTTTGTATTGTTAAGCAGTATGCTCTATTCTTGTTGCGAATAAAAGCCTTTATTCCCGGGTACGATGTAGCCTCCCGAGTGGATTAATCGTGCATCACCATGTCTAAACCTGTTCGAATAATATATGTTTCACTCTAATGAACTCCAATGAATAAAGCCCTAACCGACTTCATCTCTCTTCATATCACAGACTTGCCATCCCAGGAATCAGCCTGGTAAACATTCGCTGTACTCTCTCTATAGCGAGGATATCCTTCCTCAGATAAGGACACCAAAACTGCACACAATACTCGAAGTGTGGCCTCAGCAATGCCCTGTACAGCTGCAGTGACACATCTCTATTCCTGTACTCAAATCTTATCCCTATGAAGGGCAGCATTACAGTTGTCTTCTTTCCTGCCTGTTGTACATGCGCGCTGACTTTCAGTTACTGATACATACGGACACCAACGTCTCGCTGAGTATCACCTCTCTCATTTTACACCCATTCAAATAATAATCTGTCTTCCTATTATTGATGCTAAATTGGATAACCTCACATTTACCCACATTTTACTGCAACTGCTTTGCACGTGCCCACACATTGAGCCTGTTCAAATCACACTGAAGCATGTCTGCATGTTTTTCATAGTTCACCCTCACCCACCTTTTATCATCTGCAAATTTGGAGATGATACATTTCGTTCCATTTTCAGAATAATTAATATATAATGTGAACAGTTGGTGTCCGTGCACAGATTCCTGCAGTAGCCCACTAGACACTGACTGCAGATCAGAAAAAGGCCCATTTATTGCCAACTCTTTGCTTTCTATCAGCGAACCAGCTTTCTATCCATCTCAAAACATTCCCTGTAATCCCATGTGCTTTCACATTACATGGCAGTCTGTTACGTGAGACCATGTCGAAAGCCTTCTGAAAGCCTCAATAAACCACATCCACTGGTTCTCCTCAGTGAACTCGACTGATTGCATCCTCAAAAAATTCCAATAGATTCTTCAAACAAGATTTTCCCTCTGTAAATCCATGCTGACTTTGTCTGATTTTCCCACTGCATTCCAAGTGCTGAGTTATGAAATCATTGATAAACCCTCTAGCTCCAACTTCCCCTGTGCTGACGATAGGTTCACTGGGATCAGTATATCTTATCACTGATCAGAACCATAAAGGGTGTAGATACGCAGAGGGACCTGGGTGTGCAAGTCCACAGATCCTTGAAGGTGACGTCACAGGTGGAGAAGGTAGTGAAGAAGGCATATGGCATGCTTGCCTTTATAGGACGGGGCATAGAGTATAAAAGTTAGGGTCTGATGTTGCGGTTGTATAGAACGTTGGTTCTGCCGCATTTGGAATACTGCGCCCAGTTCTGCTCGCCACACTACCAGAAGGACGTGGGGGCTTTGGAGAGAGTGCAGAGGAGGTTTCCCAGGATGTTGCCTGGTATGGAGGGGCTGAGTTATGAGGAAAGATTGGGTAAACTGGGGTTGTTCTCACTGGAAAGACGGAGAATGAGGGGTGACCTAATAGAGGTGTATAAAATTATGAAAGGATGAATGGTGGGAAGCTTTTTCCCAGATCGGCGGTGACGTTCACGAGGGGTCATAGGTTCAAGGTGAGTGGGGGAAGGTTTAACACGGATATCAGAAGGACGTATTTCACACAGAGGGTGGTGGGTGCCTGGAATGCGCTGCCAGGCAAGGTGGTGGAGGCGGACACACTGGGAATGTTTAAGACTTATCTAGAAAGCCACATGAACGGAGTGGGAATGGAGGGATACAAAAGAATGGTCTAGTTTGGACCAGGGAGCGGCGCGGGCTTGGAGGGCCGAAGGGCCTGTTCCTGAGCTGTATTGTTCTTTGTTTGTTCTTTGTTTGTTTCTGTGTCTGTAAAATGTGACACGTAGATCAGTCACAGAGTAACAGCATAGAGCAGCTCACACACAGATTTAGACAACTACAAGGGTAATTGTCACTTACCAGGAACACCAATAACTCCATGGATCAGGTGGGATATTTTCTTCACCATGTTTTTGAGGAAGAGAAGGTGTTACAGGCTAATAGGCTGGAGGAAGTAGATGTTCAGAGGGAGGATGTACGAGCAGTTTTGAATGAACTGAAGGTCGATAAGTCCTCTGGGCCTGATGAAATATATCCTAGGATTCTTTGGGAGGCAAGGGTTGAGATTGCAGAGCCTTTGGCTTTGATCTTTGGGTCCTCACTGTCCACGGGGAGAGTGCCAGAGGACTGGAGAGTGGCAAATGTTGTTCCTCTGTTTAAGAAAGGGAACAGAAATGACCCTGGTAATTATAGGCCGGTTAGTCTGACTTCGGTGGTTGGTAAGTTGATGGAAAAGGTCCTTAGGGATGGGATTTGCGACCATTTGGAAAGATGCGGATTAATCCTGGATAGTCAGCACGGATTCGTGAAGGGCATGTCGTGCCTCACAAATTTGATAGAATTTTTTGAGGAGGTAACTAATTGTGTTGATGAAGGTAGGGCAGTTGATGTCATATACATGGATTTTCGTAAGGCGTTTGATAAGTTCCCCCATGGTCGGCTTATGATGAAAGTGAGGAGGTGTGGGATAGAGGGAAAGTTGGCCGATTGGATAGGTAACTGGCTATCTGATCGAAGACAGAGGGTGGTGGTGGATGGAAAATTTTCGGACTGGAGGCAGGTTGCTAGCGGAGTGCCACAGGGATCAGTGCTTGGTCCTCTGCTCTTTGTGATTTTTATTAATGACCTCGAGGAGGGGGCTGAAGGGTGGATCAGTAAATTTGCTGATGACACCAAGATTGGTGGAGTAGTGGATGAGGTGGAGGGCTGTTGTAGACTGCAAAGAGACATAGATAGGATGCAAAGCTGGGCTGAAAAATGGCAGATGGAGTTTAACACTGATAAATGTGAGGTGATTCATTTTGGTCGGACAAATTTAAATGTGGATGACAGGGTCAAAGTTAGGGTTCTGCAGACTGTGGAGGAACAGAGAGATCTTCGGGTCTGTATCCACAGATCTCTGAAGGTTGCCACTCAAGTGGATAGAGCTGTGAAGAAGGCCTATAGTGTGTTAGCTTTTACTAACAGGGGGTTGGAGTTTAAGAGACGTGGGGTTATGCTGCAACTGTACAGGACCTTTGTTAGACCACATTTGGAATATTGTGTGCAGTTCTGGTCACCTCACTATAAGAAGGATGTGGAAGCGCTGGAAAGAGTGCAAAGGAGATTTAGCAGGATGCTGCCTGGTTTGGAGGGTAGGTCTTCTGATGAAACGTTGAGGGAGTTGGGCTGTTCTCTCTGGAGCAGAGGAGGTTGAGGGGAGACTTAATAGAGGATTATAAAATGATGAAGGGGATAGATGGAGTGAACGTTCAAAGACTATTTCCTCGGGTGGATGGAGCTATTACAAGCGGGCATAACTATAGGGTTCATGGTGGGAGATATAGGAAGGATGTCCGTGGTAGGTTCTTTACTCAGAGAGTGGTTGGGGTGTGGAATGGACTGCCTGCAGTGATAGTGGAGTCAGACACTTTAGGAACATTTAGGCGGTTATTGGATAGGCAGATGGAGCACACCAGGATGATAGGGAGTGGGATAGCTTGATCTTGGTTTCAGATAAAGCTCGGCACAACATTGTGGGCCGAAGGGCCTGTTCTGTGCTGTACTGTTCTATGTTCTGTTTGAAATTCCTGATACATTTTCAGCGTGAAGTAATGTGTCCCTTCGCTCTGCAGGTAATCTCTGTGTTAACTCCGTGATGATACATTCCCAAAGACATTCATATGTACCCTGTGGTATCCCCTCTGGGATGCTGACATTGCAAAATCGCTCATCTTTGAGTTTCTCCAAATTAACAAACACGTGACGACATTGCTTGAGGTTGTGGAATATATTTATTTCTGAGATTGAATTGCTGCCATTCAAAGAATGAACAATGCTGATCACATTAATTAATTTGTAACATTCGAGGCTATGTTACCCACCAAAGGTGTTGTCATCTAAAACACAACTCTCAAGATCCCATGTTGCCTCAGTGTTATCTTTCACCTGTCTGTGACCTTTCAATGATTCAATTCCAAATGTTAGAGTGTCTCTCCAGGCTGTTCCACTCTCTCCTGGGATATAGTTACCCTCTTTATCTCTGGGAATACACTGAATCCATTCGGGTCCTATAATTGTGACTCCAATTTCAGATTTAATCTGCAGTAAATTCAAAAACGTGAATCACAGCAACTGAATCTATCCCCTCCAGCTCCATGTTTCTCAGCAGCCCCGATGAGATGTCCCGAACCGGAGCACCGGGGAGGGGGAGGTGTCGTCCTGTAATTGAAGATGATTCTGGATAGTTTGGTTGTCCAAGGAAGATGTGGGATGTTTTTTTGAACCTGCTTTTACTGTTTGGGCCGCTCTTTCTGCCAGGCCGTTGGATGATGGGTAATATGACCCTGTCGTACTGTCTCAGATTCTGTTCAACTTCATCTAATGCACAAATTTCTGGCTGATGAAGGGTGGTCCATTTTCAGAAACTAACATTTCCGGGATCCCGGGTATCAAGAAAGAGGTGTGAAGTTTCTCCACTCTTGTCCTTGTGTTTGAGTAACCCACCCTGTGTACGGCCATCCATTTTGAATCAGCATCTACCATTACCAGGAACATAGACCCCATGAACGGACCGGCACTGTCCATGTGCAGCCACGTCTATGGCCGTCCTGGCCATTCCCAAGTGTGAAGAATAGTGACTGGTGATAGTTCTGCCCTTGTTGATATTGGCAACACTGACCCAGGGGCAAATAGCCGTCCCCATACCTGGCCACCAACAGGGCAACTTAGAGGATCTTCAGTTTGCCACTCCTGGGTGGCCATGGTAAAGTTCACCATGGGATGGTGACCCTGGCTCAGGATGACACTCTTGAACCCCATAGGCGTGTGCCATCTTCCACAGTCAGCTGCTCTCTGCCACTCCAATATGGGTGTAATTCAGGCTGTAACGGCCTTTTGGATTCCCCCATCAGCACTCGCTGCTTCAATTCATTCAGGAATGGGTAATTTTGCCTCCACAGCCGAATATTATTGGCAGCCACTGGGAGAGTTTTGAAAAAGGTCATGATTACCATATTTTCCATTGTGGGTACGACAAGTGTCTGTTAATCGTAGCCAACTCAAGGCATTGGCGTCAGTGACTCAGCCTCCTGGATAATGGTAGGCGGACAGTAATAAAGCCCACAGCTGGATATGGGCCAATGTTATGAGCTGCCTCGCCATGCAGCTACTTCTGGAATTTATTTCCCCGAACTATCACCGTAGACGAGGTGTCACAGTGATTAGCGCTGCTGCCTCATGACGCCAGAGACCTGGGTTCAGTTCCTGGCTTGGGTCAATGTCTGTGCGGAGTCTGCACATTCTCCCCGTATCTGCATGGGTTTCATCTGGTTTCTGCGGTTTTCTCCCGCAGTCTGAAAGACGTGCTGGTTAGGTGCGTTGGCCATGCTCAATTCTCCCTCAGTGTCCCCGGACAGGCACCAGTGTGTGGCGACTAGGCGATTTTCACATTAACTTCATTGCAGTGTTAATGTAAGCCTACATTTGACACTTTTTAAATGTTAAACGTCCTCTGAGTATGAATTGTTGAATATCGCTGGGAAACCTCATCTAGCTGTCAGTATAAGTGCACGTGAATAAGTTCATAATTGGAAACAAGAATCCTCCTGCCAGCTTTGAAGCTAAGTCCTCAATCAGAGGGATTGGGTATTTATCCAGCTGTGAGAAACAGTTTACCGATTGTTTAAAATTTCCCAGTACAAAGTATTTTTATTCACTCTTGAGACTTGGGTGTCGCTGGCCGGCAACCATTTATTGCCCATCCCTAGTTGCCCATGTTCAGAGGACAATTAAGTGTCAACCACTTTGAGTCACATTTAGTCCTGACCACATAAGGACGACCGATTTCCTTCCCTGGGACATTGGTGAACCAGATGTGTTTTTCCGAAAATCGACAATGATTTTATGGTCACCAGCTGATTCTGAATTCCAGATATATTTATTCAAATTCCACCATCTGCTGTGACGGGATTCGAACCCGGGTGCACAGAACTTTAGCTGAGTTCCTCTAATAATAGTGTAGTGATAAAACCACCAATCCATCACATCCACACCCAGAGTGTACACACGCTGAGTTCCGGTAACCGAGACACACCATATTATATACGCCTGCAGGGCTCCCGGATTGGACAGCATTAACTGTCTCAATCAGGGAGCTCATATTCCAATAACTCCACCTGATGGTTATCGTTAACGTCATTAAGTATGTCTCTGTCTCTGTCTCTTTCTGTCTTTCTGTGCATCCCTCTCTGTATCTCTCTCTCTCTGCCTGTTTCTCTGTGTCTCTTACTGTCTCTCTGCATCGCCCTCATTCACGTTCTTTCTACACTCTTCCTCCATGTGTCCTCCTCCCTCTCAGTCTCACTCTCCTCCTCCCTCTCCTTCTCTGTCCCCCTTTTCTTCTCTCTCTGTCTTTCTCTCTCTACCTCGCTCTGTCTTTTGCTCTTGCTGTGTCCATTGTACTCATTCAGTCTCACTGTTTCAAATTCGCTGACGCTCTCTGTCTCTGTCTCTGTTTCTCTCTGCCTCCCTTTCTGTCTCCCTTTCCGTCTTAGTCTCCCTCTCTCATTGCATCCTCCCATCTGTCTCCCTCTGTCTCCCTTTCTTATTCCCTGTCCATCTCCCTCCCCATTTCCCCCAATCTCTATCCCTGTTTTTCTCACTCTGTGAGAGTCCCTATCTGTCTCTGTCCTTTCTCTCTGTCTCTCTCTCTCTCTCTCTCACTCTCACTCTCTCTGTTTCTTTCACTGTATCTGTTAGAAACTCTTTCAAAATCTGTCACGCTCCATGTATTTATGCCCTTCTCCCTCTCTGTCAATCTCCGTCTCTCTATCATTCTCACTTTTGCTCTCACTGCCCTCTCTCTTTATCTGTCACTCTCTCTGTCTCTGTGAGGCTGTTTGTTATTTATCGTTTGAAAGTCCAGTAGGAAGATTCAGGGGTCTTGTAGTTGTCGTTTCCTCTCAGGGTCTAATGAGTTGAAGAATTGAAGTAAGGGGATATTTCAGCAGATTTATTAGCTGCTGCCTGAAGTGAGTCTGTGTCACAGCATAAATGGCAGTGTTTGTACAACAACTTGTGAGTTGCAGCATGAAGCCCAATTCCTGAACATATTAATCTAACCATACCTACCGATAGTCCAAATCATACATCCGAGCCCATATTGAAAAAACCATTAATGTCGACCATAAGAGGATGAAATTGGCTGAGATAACAAACAGTAAAATGATGGATTTCCTGCGACTCTCCATCTCAGGGTCTCTGGGATTCTCCCCACTGCTGTGAACCCGGAGTCTCCTGCGGGCTCTGCTGCTCACGAAAATGTGTCTGACGGTGAAAGCGTTGAGCAGCAGAATCAGGATGAACGGGACAGTCGGGGTTAGAATGTTGTGGAGGAACTCGATTGTTCCCCAGACCGGAGATTCCAGAACATCCATTGTGTAATTACAAAACCAGGGGTCGTTCATCAGCTGATATCTATTTAATAACATAAAATACCAGAAAATGTTCTTTAAACAGCTCAGCACCGTCACTGTTCCCAGAACCACAGCCGCCGATTTCTCACTGCAATATTTACTCTTCAGCTTGGGGCAGCAAATGGCCACAAATCGATCAAAGGTGAAAGTGACGGTGAACCAGACAGAACAGTCAGTGGCTGCATAAAGCAGGACGGCGTGGATGTTACACACGGGGAGCGACAGCAGGAAATAAAACTGTTCCCAATAAACAATGGGAATGTGTCTGAATATCAGGTCGAGGATAACGACCAGCAGATCCCCCGCTGACATGGCCACCAGGTAACGAGTCACACATTTGGACAGACCACAGTTTCTGCTCATCAGGGTCACAATTGTGATTATGTTCACTGTCAGGAAGGGAAATAAAGAATAAAATTAGACACGATTCAGGGAAAGAAGTTACCATTTGGACTGAGGATGGGTTGAAATAAAAAAGAATGTTCACACATAAAATCACTTAAATCTGTTTTTAAAAATCCAGCACGTCTTTTGCAGTGTGAGAGGAAAGAGGAGCATCCGGAGAAAACCCACACAGACACGGGGAGAAGGTCCAAACTCCACACAGACAGTGACCCAAGCCTGGAATTGAACCCAGGTCCCTGACGCTGTGAGTCAGCAGTGCGCACAACTGTGTCACCGTGCTGCTCCTTGGTAGCGACACAGTGGTATACATTTGGGACAGAGCTTTCCGGAGAGTCCACAACATTGACCCTCACTCAGCTACAAGGATGAGGGAGTAAACCCTGACATAAAATCCAGACTGGAGTCCTGTAGATGGTAATCTGTCGTCTCTCAGACAGTTTACTGACAACCCATGCAACAGAGCTGGTAACAAAGAGGGCTGGTTTGACCCTTGCCTCTGGACAATACTAACAATTGGCAGAGGGAGATCCTGATGCCTTGACAGCACAGAATCTCTATTATATTTACACAGAACTGTACCCTGGAGAGGAGATCACAGCATTGTGGCCACTGTTAGCACAACACAGGAAAAAATAGTAATCTCACACTCGATTGGCACAGAACACAACTTCCAGTGTTTGCTCTGAAGAGTGGGAGAAAGCTTCAGGCTTCAGCGAATGGCTATCGTCCATAATACTCAGTGCGATTGCTGCTGTCCCACTATGGTCTACTGGACCAGTGCAGCTGCATGAGTCCTCTCTCGGCAGGAAGGTTGCCAATCTATGCACCAGGTAAAACTCAAACAAAGGCCAGTACCAAAGGAAAAGCCAAGCAGGCTGCCTTAATGCCTATCGTCCGGTGACTCTGATATCCAATATTATGAAATGCATCAAAAGGTTAGTCATGGCGTGAATCAGTTCCGGCTTCCCAGATTGCCTGGATCCACGACAGTTCACCGACATCCACAACAGGTCCACAATGCCATCTCCCTGGCCCTACAGTGAACCCTGGAACACAGACTTGTGTTTATCAACTACAGCTCAGCCTGCAACATCATTAGTCCTACGAAACTCATGTCCAAAGTCCGTGGCCCTGGGCTTGGCTCCTGCCTCTGCAATTGGATCCTCAACTTCCTAATCCATAGACAGCAAAATTAAGGACAATCAACAACATCTCCTTCACAATCATCCTGAACAGCGGTGCCCCGTAAGGCTGCGTCCTCAGCCCCTGACTATACTCCTTATACACTGGTGACTGTGTGGCCAAATTCCCCTCCAACTCCATTTCCAAGTTTGCTGATGACACCTGCAGTGGGTCGGATCTCAAACAACGATGAGACAGAGAACAAGGAAGAGACAGAGAATCTGGTGAACTGGGGTGACAACAATAATCTCTTCCTCAATGTCAACAAAGCAAATCGACTTTTGGAAGCCGAGTGGAGTACATGCCCCGATCCACATCAATGGGATGAAGTTGAAATAGTCGAGAGCTTCACGTTTTAGGGTCCACATCACGAAAAACCTTTCCTGGTTCCTCCATGACGTCCCTATAATTAAAAAAGTCTCCGAACGCCTCTATTTTCTCAGAGGTTTAGGGACATTTGGCATGTCAGCTGCGACTCTCACCAACTTTTACAGATGCACCATAAATAACATTCTAGCTTGGTATGGCTCCTGCTCTGTCCAAGACTGCGAGAAACTTCAAAGCTTGGTGAATGCAGACCAGTCCATCACTCAAACCAACCTCCCACTCATTAACTCTGTCTAAACTTCCCGTTGCCTCACAAAAGCAACCAGCCTAATTCAGGAATAGCGCACCACAGACATCAACTCTTCCCACTTGTTCCATCAGAGAAAAAGATAAAAAATGTGTGAGGACATGGACCAACCGACTCATAGAATCATAGAAACACTACAGTGCAGAAGAGGGCCATTTGACCCATCGAGTCTACACCGACAACAATCCCACCCAGGCCCTATCCCCAAAGTCCCACATATGTAGCCTGCTAATCCCCCAAACATTCATATCCCAGGACGCTAATGGGCAGTTAACATGGCCAATCAACCTAACCTGCACATTTTGGACTGTGGGTGAAAACCGCAGCATCCGGAGCAAACCCATGCAGACACGGGTCGAATGTGCAAATTCCACACAGACAGTGGTCCAAGCCAGGAATCGAACTCAGGTTCCTGTGAGACAGCAGCGCAAACCATTGTGCCACCATGCTGCCGACTCAGGAACAGCTTCTCTGCTGCCATCAGACGTTTGAATGTAACCACATTGCATTAAGATGATCTTTTACTACATTCTAGCTATGACTGCAACATTACATTCTGCACTCTCTCCTTCTCTATGTACAGTATGCTTTGTCTGTATGGCACTCGAGCAACAACACTTTTCACTGTATATCCAATGTTATGAAATGCATCAAAAGGTTAGTCATGACATGAATCAATTCCGGCCTCCCAGATTGCCGAGATACACTACAGTTCACCTACCTCCCCAACAGGTCCACAGACCCCATCTCCCTGGCCCAACACTGAACTCTGTAACACTGTAACCCTGAACATAGAGAAGGAGAGAGTGCAGACTGTAATGTTGGACTCAGAGCTCGGGTGTAGAATAAGATCATCTTAATGCGATCTGGGTCCATGAAAACGTCTGATGGCAGCAGAGAAGAAGCTGTTCCTGAGTCGGCAGCATGATGGCACAATGGTTAGCACTGCTGTCTCACAGGGACCTGAGTTCGATTCTTCCCGGCTTGGATCACATATTTATTATATGTGAAAATAATAAACCAAATCAATTCAAATCAAATCAGTCTTTCGCATCTCAAGCTGAAACATCAGCACGATGTGCCCTGGCCTTACCAATGAACTTATGCAGGTTGATGATGTACACGGGACGGCTGTGATCGCGACTGAATTTACAAGGCTGAATGTGGACATTGGGGAGCTGCGAGAAACTGGACTTGCTCACAGCGGATTCTTTGCAGAGGAACACCACACGTTCTTGTAATAGGAGAAATCCCAACAGGCGAGATGTGAGAATGGAACAAAGTAAAAAAAAAAGCTTCACTGGTGCTGATGGAGTCTCAGGAATTGAAATGGGATCCCTGATGCTGTGAGGCAGCAGTGCTAACCACTGTGCAATACTGCCATCCTGCAAGGTGCCCTGGAGATATCCAAGATCACACCGAGGATACGATCATCACCATGTCCGTAGTCGGGAAATGATTGGAAAACAATTTGAAGGACAGAACTAATCTCCACTTCGAGAGGTAAGGATTTATGAACAATAGTCAGCATTCCTTTGACAGGGGGAGATCATGTCGAACAATTCACTGGAATATATTGAGGAGGTGACTGGGTGAGGAGATGAGGGAAGTGCAGTCGATGTAGTCTACGTGTTCTTCAGAAAAGCTTTTGACAAATATGGGAGACTGAACAAGGAAGTGATTCCGATTGGAACCAGGTCAATTTGGTAAATTATATTCAAAATGGCTGAGTGGCAGAGGGTGATGGTGGAAGGTTGTTTTTGTGACTGCAAGCCTGTGTTCAGTGGGGTTCCACAGGGATCGATGCTGGGTCCCTTGCTGTTTGATGGTACATTGATTGTCTCGGCGGGAATGTGTGAGGTGTGATCAGTAAGTTTGCAGATGATACAAAAATTGGTGGTGTGGTAAATATTGAGGAGGAAAGCCTCAGATTACAGGAATCATAGAATCCTACAGTGCAGAAGGAGGCCATTCAGCCCATCGAGTCTGCACTGAGCACAATCCCACCCAGGGGATATCCCCTGAACCCCATGCATTTACCCAAGCAATTCTCCCTGACACTAAGTCCAGTATATCCTGGCCAATCCACCTGACCCACAAGTCTTTGGACTGTGGGCGGAAACTGGATCTGCAGCTCACGGCCTGAAAGGATGGTAGAAGCGGGAACAACCACAAGAGGCATTTAGATCAGCAACTCAAACGCCAGAGCATATAATTATTAAACTAGAAAGTGTGCAGAAAAGATTTACTGGGATGCTACTGGGACTTGATGGATTGAGTTATAAGGAGAGGCTGGATAGACTGGGACTTTTTCCCCTGGAGCGTAGGAGGCTGACGGGTGATCTTATAGAGGTCTATAAAATAATGAGGGGCACAGATCAGCTTGATAGTCAATATCTTTTCCCAAAGGTAGGGGAGTCTAAAACTAGAGGGCATAGGTTCAAGGTGAGAGGGGAAAGATACAAAAGGGTCCAGAGGGGCAATTGTTTCACACAGAGGGTGGTGAGTGTCTGGAACAAGCTGCCAGAGGTAGTAGTAGAGGTGGGTACAATTTTATTTTTTTAAAAGCGTTTAGACAGTTACATGGGTACGATGGGTATAGAGGGATATGGGGCAAATGTGGGCAATTGGGATTAGTTTAGGGGTTTCAAAAGAAAGGGTGGCATGCATAAGATGGGCCGAAGGGCCTGTTTCCATTCTGTAAACTCTATGACAAGGCTGTGGATCGAGTGCTGGAAAATGGGATTCGATTGGATAGGTGTTTGATGACCAGTTCAGACAGAATGGCCGAATGGCCTCATTTTGTGCTGTTAAAACTCGATGGCTGTTAGACCACCCACAGCAGTGGCCCCATCACTTGCAGCTCTCACAGCGCTGGCTGGGATACCGACCACCTCCCAAACCTAT
The DNA here is from genome assembly GCF_964213995.1 of Mustelus asterias. NCBI lineage: Eukaryota > Metazoa > Chordata > Chondrichthyes > Carcharhiniformes > Triakidae > Mustelus > Mustelus asterias. The sequence continues at coordinate 23,539 of NW_027592104.1, forward strand.
CTGATTGCAAATACGCAATTGCAGCCAGCAGTGAATTGCCTGGTCTGAGAGAGACATCTGTCAGCTCTCTGCTGCTGCAGCGAGCTTCAACACAGCAGCTGCCCCCAGGTAATCCGGGGGTCCTCAGCTCTTTCTGAGCAGCCCCCGACCAGATATAGACTCAGCCCACTCCCCACCACCTGGACCAATCACCCCCCATTCCCCCACACCAATTGCACGCAGAGTGTCAGCAGGGCACGTCTCCCTAACACATTGTGCATGCAGAGAGGCAGCGAGACCCCTCCCTACCCCACTGTGCATGCAGAGAGGCAGCAAGACCCCCTCCCTACCCCACTGTGCATGCAGAGAGGCAGCGAGACCCCTCCCGACCCCACTGTGCATGCAGAGAGGCAGCGAGATCCCCTCCATACCCCACTGTGCATGCAGAGAGACCCCCTCCCTACCCTACTGTGCATGCAGAGAGGCAGCGAGACCCCCTCCCTTCCCCACTGTGCGTGCAGAGAGGCAGTGAGATCCCCTCCCTACCCCACTGTGCATGCAGAGCGGTAGTGAGACCCCTCCCTTCCCGACTGTGCATTCTGAGAGGCAGCGAGATCCCCTCCATACCCCACTGTGCATGCAGAGGCAGCAAGACCCCCATCCCTACCCCACTGTGCATGCAGAGAGGCAGCGAGACCCCCTCCCTACCCCACTGTGCATGCAGAGAGGCAGCGAGACCCTGTCCCTAACCCTCTGTGCATGCAGAGAGGCAGCAAGACCCCCTCCCTACCCCACTGTGCATGCAGAGAGGCAGTGATGCCCCCCTCCCTACCAACACCAATCACGTGCAGAGTGGCAGCGGGGACCACCCCACCCCACAGACAGCGGGCAGAGTGGTAACGGGACCCTCTCACACCCAGCAACTACGTTCTGAGTCGGCCCCGCTACCTTCAGGCTCCGCCCCTGGAGACCCCGCCACCTCATGCCCCACTCCCTGGCACTGCCCGGTGGGCATTGCCCAAGGGGCACCTACCTTTGCCCTCGACCTTGCCCGGTGTCCTCAATGGCCTTCGGTTCTATCGGCGAGGTCATCATGACTCGTCCTCATACATGTGGCCAGCTGTTTTCCTCACCGGACACAACCTCTCCCGGTGAGGATGCAAATGCAAGTGTGGCGCACAATTCCATCCCAGGCTCGCTAAATTCATTTAAATTTGTTTTAAAGTAAATTGAAATAATTTATTCAGCCTCTTGCCGGAAATGGGCAGGAGACTGAATCCGCTGTTTATCCGTTGCCGGTGAAGGTTGCAAGAGGTGAGAAATGGGATGTGGAGCTGAGTTCCAGGCTGTCACGCGGTTTTACTTGATCATCCCACCATCAATGGACAGGGAGTAGCTGTTATCCTGCCTCCCTACCGTGTGTGTGTTGCGTGTGTCTATATTGTCTGTACCAGTATGCATGTGTTTGTGTGTGAGCAACAGAGTACCTGACGAGTGTTCCTAAGTGTGCGTTATTCTGGAGTGTTATAGCAATTTTGGTTCTTGAATTTGTGTGTGAGTGGGAGTGTCTAAATCTGATTGCTTCTATCAACAAATGTGTGTCTTAATGTATGTGCGTTTGGGTGTGCTTTATGTTTGTGTTCCTGTTGCTCTCGGAGAGCTTGTGGTAGCACAGGGGACAGCATTGCTGCCTCACAGCACCAGAAGTCCTGGTTCAATTGCAGGTTTGGCCACTGTCTGTGCAGATTCTGCATGTTCTCCCCATGTCTGCGTGGGTTTCCTCCGGGTGCTCCAGTTTCCTCCCACTATCTGAAAGTTGTGCTGGTTGGGTGCATTGGCCGTGCTAAATTCTCCCTCAGTGTACCTGAACAGGCGCTGGAGTGTGGTGACTCGGGGACTTTTATAGTAACTTCATTGCAATGTTAATGTTCGCATACTTGTGACACTGATGAATAAATTTCAAATTTAATGAACTATGTTTTCTCTCTGTGAGATCCTGCTGTGCAGATATGACCAATAAAATTAATTCTGCGGCCTGGTGATTGGGTGGATGAACTGGTGTTATATGCAGAGGGTGAAAAGGGTTCTGTCTCAATCTTTTACGCACGAAGGAATAGTGTTTGAGGTCACATGTCGATGGAAAGTCACAGCACTCAGAAGACATCCCAGCCCATAGACCCTGAGACAATTGTCAGTGGCTGAAAGAATTAATAACCGGATATAGAGATTCAAAAAGAGCAGCAAACCCAGTACAGTAAATGACAAGAAAATCAATACAGTTAAACAGCCTTTCTAGAATTAGGAACTGGACACAGGGGACGTGAGTTTCCAGCCTCACTCTTCCCAAAGCTGCAAAACCCCACCCGTGTTCAACAGACCTTCCCATTCTCCGCCCCTCGCCTGCTCCGATTCCTGTGGTGGTCGGGCCGGTACAATTCCAGCCAGGGACTTACCTGGAACACCAACAATCGCCAGGAGGTGAAAGTAAAAACATTGAATCGCCTTCAGTAGATATCGAATCCGATCAGCTGATTTCATAATCCAATAATAATCAGTAAACTCAGTAATCCAATAGAATAAACTCCTGTCCTTGGTTGGAACATTCCGCTTCATTGTTCCCAGATTCTGATCCATTGTCGAAACATTCCGGTTCATTTTTCCCAGATTCTGATCCATTGTTGGAAGATTCCAATCCATTGTTCCCAGATTCTGATCCATTGTTGGAAGATTCCAATCCATTGTTCCCAGATTCTGATCCATTGTTGGAACATTCCGGTTCATTGTTCTCAGATTCTAGAGGGCACAGGTTTAAGGTGAGACGGGAGCGATACAAAAGTGTCCAGAGGGGTAATTTTTTCACACAGAGGGTGGTGAGTGTCTGGAACAAGCTGCCAGATGTAGTAGTAGAGGTGTGTACAATTTTGTCTTTTAAAAAGCATTTAGACAGTTACATGGGTCTCGAAGGATATGGGCCAAATGCGGGCAATTGGGGTTAGTTTATGAGTTTAAAAAAAGGGTGGCATGGACAAGTTGGGCCGAATGGCCTGTTTCCATGCTGTAAACCTCTATGACTCTATGACTCTGTTCTGATCCATTGTTGGAAGACTCCAATCCATTGCTCCCAGATTCTGATCTCTCCTCTCCCTCCCTCTCTCTTCACAGCCACTGATCTCTGTTGGTGTCGGAGTTGCCGCTCCCGCTGACTCAATGGGACAACACATTGAACAGAATGCCTTATTAATAGAACAGGGGAATCCCTCCAGGCACACTAATCGGATCCATGGAGACTCACATCAATTCCAGTCACTAAACAAACAGCTTCACTTAACCCCCTTCAATCCAACACTTTTTATCCCCAACGTAGAACAGTTACAGCCTCGATGGGGTGTTGAGGGTCAGGGAGGTATGGAAAGTTGGAAATAATGTAGGGTCAATATTAATTCGATATAGCAGAGATCACTTTGCTCGTGTTAATTTTGAGACGATGAGAATACAAAAGCAGGGGTGTACTGCTGAGGGTTTATAAGACACTGGTCTGACCACATTCAGAATATTGTCAGCAATTTTGGTCCTCCTATCTAAGGAAGGACGTGCTGGTCTTGGAGAGGGTCCAGAGCAGGTTCACAAGAATGATCCGGGGAATGAAAGACTTGACGCATGAGGAGCGTCTGAGGACTGGGGGTCCACACTCGATGCAGTTTGGAAGTATGAGGAAGGGGATAACATGGAAACTTACAGAATAATGAAAGGCCTGGATAGAGTGCACTTGGGGAAGATGTTTCCATTAGTCGGGGAGACTAGGATCCGAGGGCATAGACTCAGAGGAAAGGGACGGCCCTTTAGAAATGTGATGTGGAGATGGCGGTGTTGGACTGGGGTGTGCGCAGTGAGAAGTCTCACAACACCAGTTTCCCACTCACCTGATGAAGGAGCAGCATTCCGAAAGCTCGTGATTCGAAATAAACGTTTGGACTTTAACCTGCTGTTGTGAGACTTCTTACTTCAGAACTGAGACGAGGAGGAATTTCTTCAGCCAGAGGGTGGTGAATCTGTGGAATTCATTGCCACACAAGGCTGTGGAGGCCAGATCATTGAATGTATTTAATAAAGAGATAAATAGGTTCTTGACTGGTACAGCGATCAAGGGTTACGGGGAGAAAGCAGGAGAATGGGTTTGAGAAACATATCAGCCAGAATTGAATGGTGGAGCCGGCTCGACGGGCCTAATGGCCTCATTCTGCTCTTGTATCTTATTGTCTTCTGGGTATCATGGTCGTGGTTTTTTGATGAAGTTAACCTCAATCAGGGTTGATATTGTCTGCTTAATCCAGTTTGTAGCAGATCTTATGTACAGCTCATGGACAGAACAATCTTAGTATAGGACTTCACACAGATCAATCTCTCAGCATTGTGTACAGTACAGTCTTAGCTCGAGTCATCAGATAGAACTATCTCTCAGTGTTATTTACAGTGCAATCTGAGGCTTCAGATAGAACTATCTCCCAGTGCTATGTAGAGAAGCACCTGATCAAGAAGGTTCACATCACTCTTTCTCAGCATTTTCTGTTGTGAGGTTGGAAGGAGGCAAGGGTGAGTTGAGGAGTGTGTGGGAGAAGGCCACCCGGACACCTGAACAGGGTCAGCAGCACCTTGAGGAGAGTGTGAGAGGGGGACACTGGGACACCGGGACAGACAGTCAGCACCTTGAGGAGAGTGTGAGAGGGACACTGGGACACCGGGACAGACAGTCAGCAGCTTGAGGAGCGTGTGAGCGGGGGTCACTGGGACACCGGGACAAACAGTCAGCACCTTGAGGAGAGTGTGAGAGGGACACTGGGACACCGGGACAGACAGTCAGCACCTTGAGGAGCGTGTGAGAGGGACACTGGGACAGACAGTCAGCACCTTGAGGAGAGTGTGAGAGGGACACTGGGACAGACAGTCAGCACCTTGTGGAGAGTGTGAGAGGGACACTGGGACAGACAGTCAGCACCTTGAGGAGCGTGTGAGAGGGACACTGGGACAGACAGTCAGCACCTTGTGGAGAGTGTGAGAGGGACACTGGGACAGACAGTCAGCACCTTGAGGAGAGTGTGAGAGGGGGACACTGGGACACCGGGACAGACAGTCAGCAGCTTGAGGAGCGTGTGAGCGGGGGTCACTGGGACACCGGGACAGACAGTCAGCACCTTGAGGAGAGTGTGAGAGGGACACTGGGACACCGGGACTGACAGTCAGCACCTTGAGGAGAGTGTGAGAGGGTCACCGGGTCAGGCAGTCAGCTCCTTGAGGAGAGTGTGAGAGGGTCACCGGGTCAGGCAGTCAGCTCCTTGAGGAGAGTGTGAGAGGGGACACTGGGACACTGGGACAGACAGTCAGCTTGTTGCGCACATAAAAATTGGCTGGTACGATGTTGTGGGCATCACAGAGACGTGGCTGCAAGGGGATCAGGGCTGGGATCTAAATATCCAAGGATAGGTGTCTTATTGGAAGGACAAGCAGATGGGCAAAGGAGACGGAGTTGTATTGTTCGTAAGGAATGGCGTTAAATCAATAGCAAGAAGCGATACAGGATCAGAAGGCAGAGAAACTCTGTGGGTAGAGTTGAGGAGAAACAATGGTAAAAAGACCCTGATGGGAGTTATGTACAGGCCTCCAAGCAGTCGTCAGGATGAGGGGCAGAAAATAAATCTGGAGATAGAAAAGGCAGATAAAAAGGCAATATTACAATAATTATGGGGGACTTCAATATGCAGGTGGCCTGGGAAAATCCGGTAGGTAGTGGGTCCCAAGAAAAGGAATTTGTGCAATGTCGAAGAGATGCTTTTTTGGAGCAGCTTGTGACAGAGCCTACTGGGGAAACGGGAATTCTGGAGTTGGTGATGTAATGAGGCAGATTTGATTGGGGAACTTAAGGTGAAGTGACCCTGAGAGAGCAGTGACCACAATATGATAGAATTTACCCTGCAGTTTGAGAGGGAGAAACTGGAATCAGATGCAAGAATATGACAATTAAATAAAGGTAACTGCAAAGACATGAGGGAGGAGCTGGCCAGAGTTGATTGGAAAGGGAGCCGAGCAGGGGAGACAGTGGAACGGCAATGACAGGAGTTTTGGAGGGGGGGGGGGCGGTTATTCGGGAGGCACAACAGAAATTCATCCCAAGGAGGAGGAAACCTGCTGAAGAGAGGACGAACCTTCCATGGCTGACGAGGAAAGTAAAGGACAGCATAAAAGCAAAAGAATCACTGGAGGCAGGGAGGGTACCAGAGGACTGGAAATTAGCTGATGTAACACCGCTGTTTAAGAAGGGAGGGAGGCAGCAGATGGGAAATTATAGGCCGGTTAGCCTGACTTCGGTCATTGGCAAGATTTTAGAGTCCATTATTAAAGATGAGATCGCAGAGTACTTGGAAGTGCATGATAAAGTAGGACTGAGTCAGCACGGCTTTGTCAAGGGGAGCTCATGTCTGACAAATCTGTTAGGGTTCTTTGAGGAGGTAACAAGGAAGTTAGATAAAGGAGAACCAGTGGACCTGATTTATTTGGATTTCCAAAAGGCCTTTGACAAGGTGCCACATAGGAGACTTTTAAATAAGTTAAGTGCCCGTGGTGTTAAGGCCACACCCCTCTCATCCATCAACCCGTCCAAGTTTTTCTTAAATGTTCAGTTAGCAGTCAGGAAGACAAATGCAATGTTAGCATTCATGTCGAGAGGGCTGGAATACAAGAGCAGGGATGTACTTCTGAGGCTGTAGAAGGCTCTATTTGGTGTATTGTGAGTGGTTTTGGGCCCAGTATCTGAGGAAGGATGTGCGGGCCTAGGAAAGGATCCAGAGGAAGTTCACAAGAATGATCCCTGGAATGAAGAGCTTGTCGTATGAGGAACGGTTGAAGACTCTGGGTTTGTACTCGTTGGAGTTTAGAAGGATGAGGGGGACCTTATTGAAACTTACAGGATACTGCGAGGCCTGGATAGAGTGGACGTGGAGAGGATGTTTCCACTCGTAGTAAAAACTAGAACCAGAGGGCATAACCTCAGGCTAAAGGGACGATCCTTTAAAACGGAGATAAGGAGGAATTTCTTCAGCCAGAGAGTGGTGAATCTGTGGAATTTGTTGCCACAGAGGGCTGTGGAGGCCAGGTCATTGAGTGTCTTTAAGACAGAGATAGAAAGGTTTTTCACGAGGGGTCATAGGTTCAAGGTGAGGGCAGGGGGGCGGAGTGGGGGAGGTTTAATACGGATATCAGAAGGACGTATTTTACACAGAGGGTGGTGGGGCCTGGAATGCGCTGCCGGGCAAGGTGGTGGAGGCGGACACACTGGGAACGTTTAACACTTATCAAGATAGCCACATGAACAGAGTGGGAATGGGGGGATACAAAATAATGGTCTAGTTTGGACCAGGGAGTGGCGTGGGCTTGGAGGGCCGAAGGGCCTGTTCCTGTGCTGCATTGTTCTTTGAGCAGCTGTTTCCCTGAGTTGAAGGGTCAGTTACGAGGGACATAGGTTCAAGGTGAGGGGCAGGAGGTTTCGGGGGGAATGTGAGGGAAAACCCTTTTACCCAGAGGGCGGTGACGGTCTGGAATGCGCTGCCTGGGAGGGTGGTGGAGGTGGGTTGCCTCACATCCTCTAAAAAGTGCCTGGATGAACACTTGGCACAGCATAACATTCAGGGCTATGGACCAGGTGCTGGCAAGCGGGATTAGGTGGGCAGGACAAGGCATTTCATGCATCGGTGCAGACTCGATGGGCCGAAGGGCCTCTTCTGCGCCGTCTGATTCTATGATTCTCTGAGTGTTGCTGAGGTCATGGAGTGGCCGGGAAGTGATGGGTTCAGGCTGGTTGGGTTGGTGGGGATCAGGTGGTGGGAGAGGCGGGTGTGAGTGGAATGCTAGAATGGGACCAATGTAACAAGCAACAGAACCACATTGGATCTGTTGTAGTGACCAATGGGAACAAGCTGTAAGGGTCAGCTGACCCAGTAAACTATGTAACCAATGAGAAAATGATGTGGTGGTCAGCTGACCAGCTGACTCAGCATAAGTAAGAAGCTGCTGGGGTTTGTGGGAGCTTGGAATGGCCCAGGGTGGGGCCTCGAGTGTTGGAGTAATGAAGTTTCATGATTGAAACGTTTTGTCTGATTTACAAGTTGGAGTAAGATTTGTTTCATTTTATTGCCCAGAACTGAAGAGTCCCTTCTGATGGATGAACATGGAATACCGAGGGGGGGTGGGGTGTTTATTTGGGGTGGGGGTGAGGGTAGGGCGTGTGGGGCTGTCCCATACGGGGCACCGTCTGCGCCTTTAAAATAAAATCCAAAGTTACAAGAGATTTTCCCCCTCCTAATGTTTTCATTGTAACTATGATCTGTTGTCAGTGATTGAAATCAGTTTGTCAGATGGTAGCAGGCACAGCACAATTCTCCAGTAGAATAGGCCTTCTGGACAATCGCCGGGTAAAGCCTTAACTATCAGGGGCGCAACAAGTACGATAATACCCAGCCCCCCCCTTCCCATTACCAGACAGCCCCCCCCCCCCGCCCCCCCTACACCGCCCTCCAGCCCATGCTTCAACCTATTACTAATTAAAACTCTGTCTGTCTCCTCAAATTTACCATGTCCCAGCATCCACCGCACTCCGAGGTAATGAATTCCATAGATTCACCACCCATTGAGAGAAGTAATTTCTCCCCATGTCTGTTTTAAACCTGCTGCCCCTTTCCCGTAAGGTGCCCTACATTGTTCTACACTGTGATTCCTGATAGGCTGCTTTATACCACTCCCACTACAGTGGCACAGTGGTTAGCACTGCTGCCTCACAGCGACAGGGACCTGGGTTCGATTCCCGGCTTGCCTCACTGTCTGTGTGGAGTCTGCACGTTCTCCCCGTGTCTCATGAGTTTTCTCCGGGCGCTCCGGTTTCCTTCCAAAGTCCCATAGAAGTGCTGGTTAGGTACATTGGCCATGCTAAATACTCCCTCAGTGTTAACCAAACAGGCGCCGGAGTGTAGAAACTGGGGGATTTTCACAGTAACTTCATTGCAGTGTTGATGTAAGCCTACTTGTGACATGAATAAATAACCTTTATACTTATTCACTGATGCTTGAGTGTTAAACCTCCCGATACAATCAGGACTTGTTTACACAGCAAAAACAATCCCATTCCAAGAGATACATGGGAGAGTGAACAACGAAGGGCCTGTTCCTCTGCAGCACTTTTCTTTGTTCTTAAGGCATAAATATCTTGAAGCATGTTGATTTTGAAATAATTTTATCCAAGATTTAACATAAATCTGTCTTCTTCACATCAGGTTATGGATCTGACTTTTATGGTAAGAAAAACATCCTTCAGTTCAGTTCCTGTTATTCAACTCCTCCAAAACAGTCATGGGGGCGATGGGTTATTCACTCAGACATTTCCCTAAGATGCTTTTAATGTGATAATCCTTGGAAATTTAAACAGATAGTACAGATAGTGAGTACAAAGAGCTTGGAAGGAAGTTAAAAAGCAGGACCCCGAGGGGAGTAATCTCAGGATTGCTACCTTTACCACGTGCCAGTGAGGGCAGGAGTAGGATGCTTGGGCGGATGAACACGTGGCTGAGGAACTGGTGCAGGGGGCAGGGTTTCCAATTCTTGGATCATTGGGACGTCTTCTGGGGCAGGTGGGACCTGTACAAGAGAGATGGGTTACACCTATACTACAAGGGGACCAATATACTTGCAGGGTGGTTTGCTAGTGTTATTGGGGAGCGTTTAAACTAGATTTGCAGGGGGATGGGAACCAGAGTGCCAGAGCAGATAGTGGAGCAGAGGTAAAAGGACAGGTTAGTTCAAGCAAAATCACAAATGGAAGGGTAGAGTGTGGTGGGAATAATCTTTTGAGGTGTGTCTATTTCAATGCCAGCAGTATTGTGGGGAAGGCAGATGAGCTGAAGGTGTGGATAGACACATGGAAATATGACATTATAGCCATTAGTGAAACTTGGCTACAGGAGGGGCAGGACTGGCAGCTCAATGTTCCAGGGTTCCAATGTTTCAGGCGGGATAGAGGCAAAGGGATAAAAGGTAGGGGGGTGGCATTGTTGGTCAGGGAAAATGTTACAGCGGTACACAGGCAGGATAGATTAGAGAGCTTGTCTACAGAGGCCCTATGGGTGGAGCTGAGAAACAGGAAAGGTATGACCACATTAATGGGGTTGTATTAAAGACCACCCAAGTGTCAGCGAGAATTGGAGGAGCAAATCAGCGGAGAGATAGCTGACAACTGCAAGAAACACAAAGTTGTGAGAGTCGGGGATTTTAATTTTCCACATATCGATAGGGACTCTCATACTGTTAAAGGTTTAGATGGGGTAGAGTTTGTAAAATGTGTTCAGGAGAATTTTCTACATCAGTATATAGAGGTGCCAACTAGAGAGGATGCGATATTGGATCTCCTATTGGGAAATTAGTTAGGGCAGGTGATGGATGTGAGTGTGAGGGAACACTTTGGATCCAGTGATCATAATGCCATTAGTTTCAACCTGATCATGGATAAGGCTAGACCTGGTCCTCGGATTGAAGTTCTGAACTGGAAAAAGGCCAAATTTGATGAAATGAGAAGGGATCTGGGAACTGTGGATTGGCATCGGCTGTTCTCTGGTAAGGATGTAAATGGAAAGTGGAAGGCCTTCAAAGGAGAAATTTTGAGAGTGCAGAGTTTGTATGTTCCTGTCAGGATTAAAGGCAAAGTAAATAGGAAGAAGGAACCTTGTTTCTCGAGGGAGATTGTAACACTGATTAAGAGTAAGAGAGAGTTGTATGAAAGGTACAGGCAGCAAGGAACAGATCAGATGCTGGAGGAGTATAAAAAGTGCAAGAAGCTACTTAAGAGGGAAATCAGGAGGGCGAAAAGAAGACATGAGGTTGCTTTGGCAGACAGAGTGAAGGAAAGTCCAAAGAGCTTCAATAGGTATGTTAGGAGCAAAAGGATAGTGAGGGATAAAATTGGTCCTCTTGAAGACCAGAGTGGTAGACTGTGTATGGAACCAAAAGAGATGGGGGAGATAGTAAATGGTTTCTTTGCATCCGTATTTACTGAGGAAACGGGCATGGAGTCTACGGAAACAGGGCAAACAAGTAGGGAGGTCATGGAACCTTTACAGATTAAAGGGGAGGAGGTGCTCGCTGTCTTGAGGCAAATCAGAGTGGATATATCCCCAGGACCGGACAGGGTACTCCCATGGACCTTGAGGGAAGCTAGTGTTGAACTTGCAGAGGCCCTGGCAGACATATTTAAAATGTCAGTATTCACGGGGGAGTTACTGGATGATTGGAGGGTGGCTCATGTTGTTCTGTTGTTTACAAAAGATTCCAAACGAAATCCGGGAAATTATAGGCCAGTACGTTTGACGTCAGTGGTGGGCAAGTTATTGGAAGGTGTGATAAGGGATAGGATCTACAAATATTTGGATAGACAGGGACTTATTAGGGAGAGTCAACATGGCTTTGTGCGTGGTAGGTCATATTTGACCAATCTATTAGAGTTTTTCAAGGAGGTTACCAGGAAAGTGGATGAAGGGAAGGCGGTGGATGTTGTCTACCTGGATTTCAGCAAGGCCTTTGACAAGGTCCCTCATGGGAGGTTAGTTAGGAAGGTTCAGTCGCTGGGTATATATGGGGAGGTAGTAAATTGGATCAGACACTGGCTCAATGGAAGAAGCCAGAGAGTGGTTGTGGAGGATTGCTTCTCTGAGTGTAGGCCTGTGACTAGTGGTGTGCCCCAAGGATCGGTGTTGGGTCCATTGTTATTTGTCATCTATATCAATGATCTGGATGATAATGTGGTAAATTGGATCAGCAAGTTTGCTGATGATACAAAGATTGGAGGTGTAGTGGACAGTGAGGAAGGTTTTCAAAGATTGCAGAGGGATTTGGACCAACTAGAAAAATGGGCTGAAAAATGGCAAATGGAATTTAATGCAGACAAGTGTGAGATATTGCACTTTGGAAGGACACACCAAAGAAGAACATACAGGGTAAAGGTAAGACTCTGAAGAGTGCAGCTGATCAGAGGGATCTGGGAATACAGGTACAGAATTCCCTAAAAGTGATGTCACAGGTGGATAGGGTCGTAAAGAGTGCCTTTGGTACATTGGCCTTTTTAAATCAGAGTATCGAGTATAAAAGTTGGAGTGTTATGGTAAGGTTATATAAGGCATTGGTGACGCCGAATTTGGAGTATTGTGTACAGTTTTGGTCACCTAGTTACAGGAAGGATGGAAGTAAGGTTGAAAGAGTGCAGAGAAGGTTCACAAGGATGTTGCCGCGACTTGAGAAGCTGAGTTACAGAGAGAGATTGAATAGGTTGGGACTTTATTCCCTGGAGCGTAGAAGATTGAGAGGAGATTTGATAGAGGTAAATAAGATTTTGATGGGTATAGATAGAGCGAATGCAAGCAGGCTTTTTCCGCTGGGGCGAGGGGAGAAAAAAACCAGAGGGCATGGGTTAAGGGTGAAAGGAGAAAAGTGTAAAGGGAATATTAGGGGGCGGGGGGGGGGGCTTCTTCATGCAGAGAGTGGTGGAAGTGTGGAATGAGCTGCCGGATAAAGTGGTAAATGCGGGTTTAACATTTAAGAAAAACTTGGACGGGTTCATGGATGAGAGGGGTGTGGAGGGATATGGTCCAAGTGCAGGTCAGTGGGACTAGGCAAAAAATGGTTCGGCACAGACAAGAAGGGCAAAAAGGCCTGTTTCTGAGCTGTAATTTTCTATGGTTCTATGTTCTATGATTCTATAGTGAAAAAATCATGACAGTTCAATTAATCCAATCACATTATAGAATGCCAAGACTAATATAACCTGCTGCCTGGCTGATTGGATTAGCTGTGCTGCCTCACAGCACCAGGGAGACAGGTTCGATTCCCGGCTTGAGTCACTGTCTGTGCGGACTCTGCATGTTCTCCCCATGTCTGCGTGGGTTTCCTCCGGCTCCTCCGGTTTCCTCCCACAGTCTGAAAAACGTGCTGTTAGGTGGATTGGTAATGCTAAAGTGTCCTTCGTGTCCATAGATGTACTGGATAGGTGGATTGGCCATTCTACTTTGCCCCATAGTGTCCACAGATGTACTGGATAGGTGGATTGGCCATTCTACTTTGCCCCATAGTGTCCACAGATGCGCAGGTTAGGTGAATTGGCCATTCTAATTGCCCCTTACTGTCCAAAGATTTGCAGGTTAGGTGGATTGGTCATGCTAAATTTAGCACTCATGCCACGATGAATCATAGAATTCTAGTGCAGAAGGAGGCCATTCAGCCCATCGAGTCTGCACCGGCCACAATCCCATCCAAGCCCTGTCCCTGTAGCCCCATGCATTTACCCTAGCTAGTCTCCCTGACACTAAGGGGCAATTTAGCATGGCCAATCCACCTAACCTGCACATCTTTGGACTGTGGAAGGAAACCGGAGCACCCGGAGGAAACCCACGCAGACACGGGGAGAACGTGCAGACTCCACACAGACAGTGACCCGAGGCCAGGAATCGAACCCGGGTCCCTGGCGCTGTGACACCCCACGAAGTATCAATCTATTTCTGAATATCAAGATTTATTAATGTTGGGGGTACAGAGTGTAAGCAGAATAAGAGGATTTTAGGGCACCTTCGTGTTGAGCTGGGCCAGAGAACGGGGCTTTAAACATTCGAATTCAGTTTGTAAAATCTGGAAATAAGTCAGTGAAAATAGCGGTGAAGTTGCTGGGTTGTTGTAAAAACCTGACCAGTTCACTGATGTACTTCGGGAGAGGTCCTTACCCAGGCTCAGCCTATACGTGACTCCAGCCCCACACCAATGTGGTTGATTCAACTGTCCTCTGAAGTGACTGAGTAAGCCCTGTGGTTGTAAGAAAGCTCCAACGATGAATTGCCAAGGATGGACACTTAAGTCAGCAATGCCCACACACTGAGAATGAACAATACTGACTTTGGCACGACACATCGGTTATGTTACACCACACTAAGGGCCTCATGATCTGATTTGCCAGCGGGATAAAGCCTCAGAACAGCAGGTTGTGTAGTGTCCAAAGATGTGCAGGTTGGGTGGATTGGCCATGCTGAATTGCCCCTTAGTGTCCAAAGATGAGAAGGTTAGGTGGATTAACCATGCTAACTTGCCCCTCAGTGTCCAAATATATGGAGGGTCGGTTGATTGGCCATGTTAAATAGCCTTATCGGGCGTGAAAACTTGGCTAAGTCAGGTGAGAGGCGATTAGTGCAATCCGTGCAGATGTCCACTTTACCAAGGCCCGAAAATGGCCGCGATCCGAACCGCGCCCGAAATGGGTGATGCATTTAAATTGACGTAATGAGCTGGATGCCCAATCTTACCGGCATTTCCCCCCTTCCCATCGTGTTCGCCCGTCCAGATTCGGCGCGGAACAGATGTGCTCGGCAAAGGTCTGTTTCGGGCAGTCCAGCTCTGAGGAGGTAAGATGAGAGCTTCTGGCGGCTCCCTGACTCAGACCAGTGGTGGGGGAGAGGGGGGGGGGAGGCTAGAGGTGGATCAGATCATTCTCTGGTCGCGGGGGCAGGCGCGGGGGGGGGGGGGTGTGGGGAGGTGGGTCAGATCATTCTCTGGTGACGGGGGGGCGGAGGGAGGTGGATCAGATCATTCTCTGATCGCGGGGGGAGGGAGGTGGATCAGATCATTCTCTGGTGAGGGGGTGGGGGATGTGGATCAGATCATTCTCTGGTAAGGGGGGGGGTGTGGATCAGGTCATTATCTGGTGAGGGGGCGGGGGATGTGGATCAGATCATTCTCTGGTGAGGGGGGTGGGGGATGTTGATCAGATCATTCTCTGGTAAGGGGGGGGGATGTGGATCAGTTCATTCTCTGGTGAGGGGGTGGGGGGGGCGGTGGGAGGTGGATCAGATCATTCTCTGGTGAGGGGACGGGGGATTTGGATCAGATCCTTCTCTGGTGAGCGGGTGCGGGGGAGGGAGGTGGATCAGATCATTCTCTGATCGCGGGGGGGATGTGGATCAGATCATTTTCTGGTGAGGGGGTGGGGGCGGAGGGAGGTGGATCAGATCATTCTCTGGTGAGGGGGGAGCGGAGGGAGGTGGATCAGATCATTCTCTGGTGAGGGGACGGGGGATGTGGATCAGATCATTCTCTGGTGAGGGGGTGGGGGCGGAGGGAGGTGGATCAGATCATTCTCTGGTGAGGGGACGAGGGATGTGGATCAGATCATTCTCTGGTGAGGGGGGAGGGAGGTGGATCAGATCATTCTCTGGTGAGGGGACGGGGGATGTGGATCAGATCATTCTCTGGTGAGGGGGGGGAGGCGGATCAGATCATTCTCTGGTGAGGGGGGGGGCGGAGGGAGGTGGATCAGATCATTCTCTGGTCGCGGGGGGAGGGAGGTGGATCAGATCATTCTCTGGTCGCTGGGGGAGGGAGGTGGATCAGATCATTCTCTGGTCGCGGGGGGAGGGAGGTGGATCAGATCATTCTCTGGTGATGGCGGGGGTGGGGCGCTGGGAGGGAGGCCAGGCCGTTTTCTGGTTGGGGGGGGGGAGGAGGAGGGAGGCCCGGTAATTCTCTGGTGAAGGGGGCAGGGGTGGGAGGGTTGCCGTTGCCATTCTGCGGGTGATCGGTGGGGGAGGGGGGAGAAGGGGTCTGGATAGTGGGGGAGGTGGGTGTTAAGGGGGATAGTCATGTTGTGGTGAAGTCGGCCATTTTCCAAAGCCATATCTTTATTATCTCATCAATATTCACCTCATTAAACATATGCATTTATTGGACTGATTGGCACCATTCATAACGTGCCCACAATGCAGAGGGCAACCCCCGAATGGACATTCGTTTAAATCCCCCTCTGCACAGCTGAGAAACCTTTAATTCAAGTTTGATGGAAGATCCTTATTCTGCCCAGCAACAGCACGAAGCTGCATTTTAAACCGGCCTTTGGCCAGAAGATCGGGATATCTGCGAGTCAAGACCTGGCAGTGGGATATATGGCACAACTGTACTGTAAATAAAATATTATGGGAATAAAATGGCCAAGGCAGGCAAGGAAACTTAATAAACCAGGATAAAAAGAATAAAAGATTAGATTAAATCCCCCTACACACAGCAGGACAAAATGACACTAACACCTAATCTCACAAGCATAGAATCCAGACACAAAACATCAGAGGTCGATTTAGATACGGGGACACATCGAGAAGATAATGGGAAACACATTAAAACACCGTGGCAAGAACAGGCAGTCCCATTAACACGGACACACACCATACAGATGCAAATTGACAAAGTCTACCAGGGAACTTCCTGACCAGACAGGCCACTTTTTAGGTATTGTAAAAATGTATGAGCAAATGTTCCCGCTCGAATTTGGATCCCTATAAATATCCAGAGCAAATGTGTAACTGTTGAGATAATCGTGGCCAAGCCACTGTTTCTGAGCTGGATACGCGGGTCTCCCTGGGATCCCAGTAATTGTACAATAAAGAAAAACACTTTGAACCTTGCCTTGCGACTCGACCTCTTGAATGCACTGGTACAAGGGATTTTTCCCTACAACAAATGGCGTAGTCGGCTCAGGATTTGATATCATGACTTCTGACTGGTGGCCACGGTCTGGAAGCCGGGATCAAACTTAAACGAATCTGATAAAAATACAGAGCAGTCAAAGGCGAGTACAAGTCTCCGTTCAAAGTGAGGTACCTTTAAGGGTTAGGGTTTGTCCGTTTTAAATATTGTTGTCTTGTCGAACTGTATAATCTTGCCTAAGTTTTTTAAATTGAAACAGAATTCTGCACTAAAGAGGTATCGGTCAGAACGACCGCGTGGAAGAAGGTAAGTAACTTTAATAGAGATAGAGGACCAGAGGGAAAGATAACAGGTTTTGGGCTATCTGTTAACGGGAATAAGGAATTAAGACTAATATAAAGATAAGAACCGCATGCAGAACTAATTGGTGTAACTAACCCAGGATTGTAAACGAAACCGCTGTCTGTGCCAAGGCAATAGGACAAGGGAGTGCTTGACACAAGGTGCCTGACCCTAAACCGGACGTTAAGAGGAGAAATCTCCCACGCTAAGGTTGGGTTTTGAAGCGGGCGCTAAGAGGCACAGGCACTCAGGGTGCAAGGCACGGACACTGTAAATCGGGTAACAACACAGACTGGAGGTGACGTCAACTTCAAGGATCTGTGGACTTGCACACCCAGGTCCCTCTGCGTATCTACACCCTTTATGGCTCTGCCATTTATCGTACAGCTCCTCCCTACATTATTTCTACCAAAATGCATCACTTCGCATTCATCAGGATTGAACTCCATCTGCCATTTCTTTGCCCAAATTTCCAGCCTATCTATATCCTTCTGTAGCTTCTGACAAGTCCATTCAACAGTCTGATGGCAGCAGGGAAGAAGCTGTTCTTGAGTCGGTCGGTACGTGACCTCAGACTTTTGTATCTTTTTCCCGATGGAGGCAGGTGGAAGAGAGAATGCCCGGGGTACGTGGGGTCCTTAATTATGCCGGCTGCTTTGCCGAGGCAGCGGGAAGTGTAGACAGAGTCAATGGATGGGAGGCTGGTTTGTTTGATGGATTGGGCTTTGTTCATGACCCTTCATTCCCGGGGATTAGCGGGGTAAATATGTGGGGTTGCGGGGATAAGGCCTGGGTCGGTTTGCCGTTGGTGTAGGTTCGATGGACTGAACGGCCTCCTTCTGCACTGTGGGGATCCTATGAACCATAGAACCATAGAAAATTACAGCTCAGAAACAGGCCCTTTGGCCCTTCTTGTCTGTGCCGAACCATTTTTTGCCGAGTCCCACTGACCTGCACTTGGACCATATCCCTCCACACCCCTTTCATCCATGAACCCGTCCAAGTTTTTCTTAAATGTTAAAAGGGACCCCACATTTACCACTTTATCCGGCCGCGCATTCCACACTCCCACCACTCTCTGCCTGAAGAAGCCCCCCCTAATATTCCAGAGGGGCATCAATATCCTGGGAGGGAAATTTGCTACGGCTCTTCGGGGGGGTTTAAACTAATTTGTCAGGGGATGGGAAAAGGAGTTGTTGTCCGGAGGTCAGTGAGTGTAGTGAGGTACTGGGAAGGGTATCATGGTCAAAGGTGGGTACCAGCAGACAAGAAGGTGGGTTGAAGTCTGTCTACTTCAATGCAAGGAGCATCCGAAATAAGGTAGGTGAACTTGGGGCATGGATTGGCACTTGGGACTACGATGTTGTGGCCATTACGGAGACATGGGATTCTTTACTCAGAGAGTAGTAACGGCGTGGAATGCCCTGCCTGCAGCAGTGGTGGACTCGTCAACGTTGAGAGCGTTCAAGTGGTTATTGGATAAACATATGGATGATATTGGAATAGTGTAGATTAGAGGGGCTTTAGATTGGTACCACTGGTCGGCGCAACATCGAGGGCCGAAGGGCCTGTACTGCGCTGTAATGTTCTATGTTCTATGTTCTATGGGTAGAACAAGGACAGGAATGGTTGTTGGAAGTTCCGGGGTATAGATGTTTCAGTAAGTGTAGGGTAGCTGGTAAAAGAGGAGGAGGAGTGGCACTGTTAATCAAGGAGAGTGTAACGGCTGCAGAAAGGCATTTCGAAGGGGATCTGCCTGCAGAGGTAATATGGGTTGAGGTTAGGAACAGGAAAGGAGCAGTCACGTTGTTAGGAGTTTACAATAGGCCCCCAAATAGTAATAGAGATGTGGAGCAAGAAATTGCTGAGCAGATTATGGATAGGTGTGGTGGTCACAGGGTAGTTGTCATGGGGAACTTTAACCTTCCAAATATTGATTGGAACCTTTATAGGTCGGATAGTTCGGATGGGGCAGTTTTTGTGCAGTGTGTGCAGGAGGGGTTCCTGACACAATATGTGGATAAGCCGACAAGAGGTGGGGCCACATTGGATTTGGTAATGGGAAATGAACCGGGCCAAGTGTTGGATTTGGTTGTGGGAGAGCACTTTGGAGATAGTGACCACAATTCGGTGTCTTTCGTTATTGCAATGGAGAGGGATAGGGCCGTACGGAAGGGCATAGTTTACAATTGGGGGAGAGGTAATTATGATGCAATCAGGCGGGAATTAGGAAGCATAGGATGGGAACAAAAATTGTCAGGCAAAGGCACTAATGATAAGTGGAACTTTTTCAAGGAACAAATACTGCATGTCCTTGATAGGTATGTCCCTGCCAGGCAGAGAGGAAATGGCCGAGTGAGGGAACCATGGTTCACAAAAGAGGTGGAATGTCTTGTCAAGAGGAAGAAGGAAATGTATGTTCGGTTGAGAAAACAAGGTTCAGATGGCTCGATGGAGGGTTACAAGTTAGCAAGAAATGAGCTGAAAAAGAGGCTGAGGAGAGCTCGGAGGGGGCATGAGAAGTCCTTGGTGGGTCGGATCAAGGAAAGCCCCAAGGCTTTTTGCTCTTATGTGAGGAATAAAAGAATGACCAGGGTGAGGTTGGGGCCGGTCAAGGACGGCAGTGGGAATTTGTGCATGGAGTCAGAAGAGATAGGAGAGGTGATGAATGAATACTTTTCATCGGTGTTCACCAAGGAGAGGGGCCATGTTTTTGAGGAAGAGAGGGTGTCACAGGCTGATAGGCTGGAGGAAGTAGATGTTCGGAGGGAGGATGTACTAGCAGTTTTGAATAAACTGAAGGTCGATAAGTCCCGTGGGCCTGATGAAATATATCCTAGGATTCATTGGGAGGGAAGGGATGAGATAGCAGAGCCTTTGGCTTTGATCTTTGCGTCCTCACTGTCCACGGGGGTGGTGCCAGAGGACTGGAGAGTGGCGAGTGTTGTTCCTCTGTTTAAGAAAGGGAATAGAAATGACCCTGGTAATTATAGGCTGGTTAGTCTTACTTCGGAGGTCGGTAAGTTGATGGAAAACGTCCTTCGGGATAGGAGTAACGACCATTGAGAAAGATGCAGCTTAATCCGGGATAGTCAGCACGGATTCGTGAAGGGCAAGTCGTGCCTCACAAATTTGATTGAATTTTTTGAGGAGGTAACGAAGTGTATAGATGAAGACAGTGCAGTTGATGTCATATACATGAATTTTAGTAAGGCGCTTGATAAAGTCCCCCATGGTCGGCTTATAAAGAAAGTAAGGATGTGTGGGATAGAGGGAAGTTTGGCCGATTGGATAGGTAATTGGCTATCCAACAGAAGACAGAGGGTGGTGGTAGATGGGAAATTTTCGGACTGGAAACCGGTTACCAGCGGAGTGCCACAGGGATCAGTGCTTGGTCCTCTGCTATTTGTAATTTTTATAAATGACTTGGAGGAGGCGGCTGAAGGGTGGATCAGTAAATTTGCTGATGACACCAAGATTGGTGGAGTAGTGGATGAGGTGGAGGGCTGTTGTAGGCTGCAAAGAGATATAGATAGGATGCAGAGCTGGGCTGAAAAATGGCAAATGGAGTTTAACCCTGACAAATGCGAGGTGATTCATTTTGGTAGGACAAATTTAAATGTGGATTACAGGGCCAAAGGTAGGGTTCTGAAGAATGTGGAGGAACAGAGAGATCTTGGGGTTCATATTCATAGATCTCTGAAGGTTGCCACTCAAGTGGATAGAGCCGTGAAGAAGGCCTATAGTGTGTTGGTGTTCATTAACAGGGGGTTGGAGTTTAAGAGCCGTGGGGTTATGCTGCAACTGTACAGGACCTTGGTGAGACCACATTTGGAATATTGTGTGCAGTTCTGGTCACCTCACTATAAGAAGGATGTGGAAGCACTGGAAAGAGTGCAAAGGAGATTTACCAGGATGCTGCCTGGTTTGGAGGGTGGGTCTTATGAGTAAAGGTTGAGGGAACTTGGGCTTTTCTCTTTGGAGCGGAGGAGGTTGAGAGGAGACTTGATAGAGGTTTATAAGATGATGAGGGGGATAGATAGAGTGAATGTTCAAATACTATTTCCTCAGGTAAATGGAGCGGTAACTATGGGGCATAACTATAGGGTTCATGGTGGGAGATATAGGAAGGATGTCCGAGGTAGGTTTTGTACTCAGAGAGTGGTTGGGGTGTGGAATGGACTGCCTGCAGGGATAGTGGAGTCAGAAACTTTAGGAACATTTAAGAAGCTATTGGAGAGGGACATGGAGTACTTCGGGATGATAGGGAGAAAATAGCTTGACCTGGGTTTCAGACAAAGCTCGGCACAACATCGTGGGCCGAAGGGCCTGTTCTGTGCTGTACTGTTCTATGTTCTCTATTCCCTTTAAACTTTTCTCCTTTCACCCTTAACCCATGCCCTCTGGTTTTTTTCTCCCCTAGCCTCAGCGGAGAAAGCCTTCTTGCATTCACTCTATCTATACCCATCAAAATCTTATACACCTCTATCAAATCTCCTCTCAATCTTCTACGCTCCAGGGAATAAAGTCCCAACCTATTCAATTTCTCTCTGTAACTCAGTTTCTCAAGTCCCGGCAACATCCTTGTGAACCTTCTCTGCACTCTTTCAACCTTATTTACATCCTTCCTGTAACTAGGTGACCAAAACTGTACACAATACTCTAAATTCGGCCTCACCAATGCCCTATACAACCTTACCATAACACTCCAACTTTTATACTCGATATTCCGATTTATAAAGGCCAATGTACCAAAGACACTCTTTACGACCCTATCCACCTGTGACATCACTTTTAGGGAATTCTGCACCTGTATTCCCAGATCCCTCTGTTCAATTGCACTCTTCAGAGTCCTACCATTTACCCTGTACGTTCTACTTTGGTTTGTCCTTCCAATGTGCAATATCTCACACTTGTCTGCATTAAATTCCATTTGCCATTTTTCAGCCCATTTTTCTAGTTGGTCCAAATCCCTCTGCAAGCTTTGAAAACCTTCCTCACTGTCCACTACACCTCCAATCTTTGTATCATCAGCAAACTTGCTGATCCAATTTACCACATTATCATCCAGATCATTGATATAGATGACAAACAAAAATGGACCCAACACCGACCCCTGCGGAACACCACTAGTCACAGGCCTCCACTCAGAGAAGCAATCCTCCACAACCACACTCTGGCTTCTTCCATTGAGCCAGTGTCTAATCCAATTTACGACCTCCCCATGTATACCCAGCGACTGAAACTTCCTAACTAACCTCCCATGAGGGACCTTGTCAAAGGCCTTGCTGAAATCCAGGTAGACAACATCCACCGCCTTCCCTTCATCCACTTTCCTGGGAATCTCCTTGAAAAACTCTAATAGATTGGTCAAACAATACCTACCACGCACAAAGCCATGTTGACTCTCCCTAATAAGTCCCTGTCTATCCAAATATTTGTAGATCCTATCCCTTATCACACCTTCCAATAACTTGCCCACCACCGACGTCAAACTTCCTGGCCTATAATTTCCTGGATTTATTTTGGAACCTTTTTTAAACAACGGAACAACATGAGCCACCCTCCAATCATCCGACAACTCCCCCGTGAATACTGACATTTTAAATATGTCTGCCAGGGCCCCTGCAAGTTCAACACTAGCTTCCCTCAAGGTCCGTGGGAATACCCTGTCTAGTCCTGGGGATTTATCCACTCTGATTTGCCTCAAGACAGCGAGCACCCCCTCCCCTTTAATCTGTAAAGGTTCCATGACCTCCCTACCCGTTTGCCCTATTTCCGTAGACTCCATCCCCATTTCCTCAGTAAATACGGATGCAAAAAAACCATTTAGTATCTCCTCCATCTCTTTTGGTTCCATACACAGTCTACCACTCTGGTCTTCAAGAGGACCAATTTTATCCCTCACTATCCTTTTGCTCCTAACATACCTATAGAAGCTCTTTGTATTTTCCTTCACTCTGTCTTCCAAAGCAACCTCATGTCTTCTTTTAGCCCTCCTGATTTCCCTCTTTAGTAGCTTCTTGCACTTTTTTAGATCATCTGGCTGATCACCTTCCCACTTTAGAATGCTCTGCACGCGATCAGAGACATTGCTGACCCTGGCACCCGGGAGGCAACAAACCATGCGGGAGTCTCTGTCCCGACCACAGAACCTCCTGTCTGTACCTCTGACCATTGAGTCCCCTATCACTACTGCTCTCCTCTTCTTCCTCCCACCCTTTTGCGCTGCAGAACCAGACTCAGTATCAGAGTTCCGGCTGTCGCAGCTTGTCCCAGGTAAAGCATCTCCCACAACAGTATCCAATTCAGTATACCTGTTGTGGAGGGGTATGGCCACAGGGGAACCCTGCTCTGTCTGTCCTTTCACATTTCCATTTCCTCTCCTTACAGTAACTGTAAGGGAAATTGTACTGGATATTGTATGAGTTTAGTATGGAATTCAGATTCATAGGTTTTAGTGAAATAATAAAGCAGATTTAGATAAGTAGTGAAAATGGATATGTAACCTAAAATAACTTCGTGTGACCTAATATAATCAAGTGTAGTCGATATGATCAAAGTGGAGAAACTAGAGAAGTAATATAGCAATCACTAATTAAGGAAAGCAGACAATAGTCGCTGAAGAAAACAAGGAAGACTGCTCGGTGGTTCAACTTAATAGTGGACCATAAATCAGCAGAGAGAATGTCTTTTTCTTCTAAACACATTCGGCCTTAGTCTACAAAACCACGATTATTGTACAAACAGAAAAATTCAGATAAGAGCAAGAGTTATAACCACCATGGTTTAAGAGACAACGAGATATAACAGGGAGCGACCGATTGCAAAGAAAACAGATAAAGGGTCAACTAAAAATAATGGTGGCCAAAGAAAGATAGGGCTGTAGGGTAAGATAACAACCAAGGACAGGCTGTAAAAGGGAGAGGAGGATCTTGAAATATGAGGCTGAAATGTACATAAAAGACTGTAAGCCCAAGGGCTCTTTGGAGTTTTCCGGACGCTCCCGGCTTTGTCTCTTGTGCTGAGAAATAAAGTCTATTGCTTGAAAGATCGCTGCTCAGACTCTCTGTTTTAAACCGATGTGAACGAATTGTCGTCCTGGGGAACCACGACATAACCCAATTTCCTGTGCTCTGCCGCTTAGGTGTAACTACCTCCCTAAAGCTACTGTCTATAAACTCTTCATTCTCCCGAATTAAATGGAGGTCATAAAACTCCTGCTCCAGTTCCCGAACACGCTTTGGTAGCAACTGCAGCTGGATGCATCTTTTGCAGGTGTTGTTGTCAGGGATACCGGAGGTCTGGGGAGATGGGGCTGGAAGGTGGATTGGACAGTTGGAGGCAGGGATGGTGGGAAAAAGGATGGCACTGGGCGACATCAAAGCTCTCCTGACAAAGGTGCTAGGAATGGACCAAATGGCGGAAGTAATGAGACGTGCTGGCATCCCGACCGCAGCTTATGACCCAGCGGTGGATGGGACACTAATGGACCAGTACCGCCAAGTCATCTGGCAGGCACTGCGGGATATGTACCCCAATCGAATGGATGTAAAAACCCTAAAGGGAGAGCCACTGGGTGAGGAGGAGAATGCAGCGGTGTATGTGGAGAATCAATTAAAAAGGTGGAGAAGGGACACGGAGAGGGACATTCTAATAGACCCACTGACCAACTCCATGTTCCGGGCTGCAATCCTAGAGGGCTTGCCAGCCCCAGCTAAGACAAGGCTGGAGGAAGTGGTGGGCTTGGACTCAAAAAATTACCGAGAGTTTGTGGATTATGTTGCCCATGCAGTAGAGAGACATCGCAAAGATGAAAAGAATGCAGACAAACAGCTGAAGGAGGTACAACGTAAACTCCTTCAGGCACAGTTGGAGGAGATCAAAAGCAAGGATAAACTGAAGGCAAAAGAGGATCTCGCACCCAGAAAAATAGCACCAATGATGGTGGAGCAAAAGCCAGAGAAAATACCTGAACTAATCAAAGGGGGGAGCGGAGATGGAGGCCAGCCCGTCATAACCTATAACATTTCTGCCTTCCCACTGTCCATGAACCCAGGAGCCTATGGCCTAAATTATCAAAACCCATACGCCCTGCAAAGTCAGACTGACTGGAATAGAAATGGGAAAGGACAGGGAGGTGGTAGGCCACCCTATCAGAATCAGAGAGGACAGGGACAGGTTAATCATCAGACTCCGAGACAGGGACCACTGCCTGGCCCTTCAGGTGTGTGTTGGGGGTGCGGGGAGGCAGGGCACATAAAAAGGAATTGCCCGCGGAATTTCCCCAGACAGGGAGATAACCAGCAGCAGACAGGCCAACAACTGATCCAAGGATCGCCAAACAGCATCCCGATGTTTCAAGGGCCGGTAAACCATCAGAATTCCCCATAGGGAGGCCCAGAGAACCCCGAAATGGTAGGACAGCACGTACAGATAACAGAAACTGCAGAGCAGGAACCTATAGTTAACGTTAGAGTAGGAGGGATCGAGGTCCCCATGATGATAGATACCGGCGCCACATGTACGTGCATGCAAACGAAATATGCGGATCACTTACCATTGTCAAACCAGTTTGTAAAAACTGTGGGGTTCTCGGGGAAAGTAACATTAGCTCGAATGACGACGCCGGTGCCTGTTACCATTGGAAATAAGACAACCCATGTACCTATTTTAGTATGTGATAAAACTCCTTTAAATCTATTGGGAAGGGATGCAATCCTAGGTTTAGGACTGAAATTAGAATGCACTGAACAAGGAATTGATTTGATGGGAATGTATCCACTTGAAATACCAGGAAAGGAAGGGGTTAATGTATATTGGTTGGGAGATATAGAGGAACAAGTTAAAAAACAGATATGGGAAGTTTGGGGAAAGCTTATAAACACTTGGGTTCCACAAGCCAAATGGCCAAGAACAGAATTACACAGTACAATGATATTTGATGAAGGGCAGGAACCTGAGATACAGGAGAAATGGGAAAGGGAGGCAGGACGAGAACAGGAAATAAAGTCAGGAAGTATTTTAATCGGACTAGAGGGAGTAGCCCTCACCATTGTTAGGAATGAATGGGTTAACAAATGGTTCTCTGTATCTGGGGCGGAGCCACATGTCACATTGAAAGTGAATCCGGGATACAGATCAAAAGACCTCGGACCAATGGTGTTGAGAGCACAAGATTTAGAATTTGTCCAGACAGACAATGTAGATATTTGGACGTTCAGCAATGGACAAATGACGAAAATAATTTTGGATGTTAAAATGCTTGGGAAACCGAAGCAGATAACAATAGGAGTGCAAATTGAGAAACAGGAACTGGAGTGGAGAGAGAGGTTAGAGCAGGATTTGAACTCCCTCCCGCAGGAGTTGTGGTCCAGACAGGACACGGATGTAGGGAGGGTCAAAAACGCTAATCCAGTTGAAGTCAGATTAAAGATAGGACGTCAGGGGCCGTATAGGCCGCAATACCCAATCAAGACAGAAGCAATTGAAGGAATTAGAGGGACAATTAAGGGATTGATAGAAGCAGGGGTATTAAAAGAAACCCGGAGCAGGTGTAATACACCGCTACTACCAGTGAAAAAGGCGGACGGAGAAAAATGGAGATTGGTGCATGATCTAAGGGCAATTAATGAGGTAGTGGAAGATATGCCAGCAGAGGTTCCAAACCCTTATACCTTGATGACAAATATACCACCTGAATGTAGATGGTTTACTGTAATAGACCTATGTTCGGCATTTTTTAGTGTGCCACTAGCTCAAGAAAGTCAGTATCTCTTTGCATTTACGTACGAGGGGAAACAATACACATACAATAGGATGCCCCAAGGATTTAAACATTCCCCACATGTATTCAATCAGGTGTTGAGAGCAGATTTAGAAGGAATACAGTTGGAAGGAACACTGATACAATATGTGGATGATTTATTATTATGCACAGGAACACAAGAACAGTGCAGGAAGGATAGTTTAAAACTATTGAAAAGGTTAGCAGAAGGGGGTCATAAAGTTTCCAGGAAAAAGCTGCAGCTGTGCCAGAAAAAGGTAGAATACTTGGGAAGAGAAATATCAGCAGGACAGAAGGAGATAGCTTCACAGCAAATAGAAGCAGTAC
Organism: Mustelus asterias; assembly: GCF_964213995.1. Taxonomy (NCBI): domain Eukaryota; kingdom Metazoa; phylum Chordata; class Chondrichthyes; order Carcharhiniformes; family Triakidae; genus Mustelus; species Mustelus asterias. The sequence continues at coordinate 50,513 of NW_027592104.1, forward strand.
TAAAAGTTCCGAAACCACAGACGGTGGGACAAATGATGACATTTTTGGGAATGACAGGATTCAGTTCAGAATGGGTGGAAAGCTATGCCGAAAAAACGCAGGCACTACGAAAGATAATGAAGGAGGCAGGGTGTGACGAATTAAAAGCCAAACTAAAATGGGATAAAGATGCTTCAGGCGCATTTGAAAATGTGAAAAGAGAAATGGCACAGGCACCAGCATTGGCCTTACCGACCTATGACAAGCCCTTTGACTTATTTGTGAGTAACAGAGAAGCTGGATTTGCTACAGCAATGTTAATGCAGGAAAATTGCAAGGGTAGACAAAGGCAGGCTGTAGCATATTACAGTACCAAGCTAGACGACGTAGCAATGGGATACCCTCCGTGCTATCAAGGTCTGGCAGCAGCTTGGTGGGCGTACGAAAAGGCAGCCACGGTCACAATGGGATATCCGATAAACATACATGTATACCATAAGGTAGCTGAATTGATTGAGCAAGGAAAATTTGTGCTGACACCTGCTAGGATCCATCATTATCGAATGCTAACCACATTTCCAGATATCACGATAATAAAGTGCAACAGAGTAAATCTAGCTGATTACATGCCATTACTTCATGAAGGAGAAGAACATGAATGCTTAAGAGAAGCAAAAACATTTATGAAACTGAGAAAAGATTTAAGAGCAAGGGACTAGTGACAGAAGGGAAAAGGATACTGTATGTAGATGGCTCATGTTACAGGGATCACTTAGGAAACCACGCAGGCTATGCCATAGTTGAACAGAAAGGGGAAACACTTGAAGTTATAGAAGCAGAGAAATGTGAACAGCCCTGTTCAGCCCAATTAGCAGAGCTTAAAGCATTGACCAGACCATGTGAGCTAGCAAACGGGGAAGCATTGGAAATTTATACTGATTCGGCCTATGCCCACGGGGTCTGCCATCTGTTCGGGGCAATATGGAAGCAAAGGGGATTTATGAAAAGCGGAGGAGGACCAATACAACACGAAGGTCAAATCAGGGCTTTAATAAGGGCCATGATGGGTCCAAGGGAATTAGCCATAATTAAGTGTCAGGCGCATAAAAAGGGAGCAGACAGCATCACACAGGGGAACACCAAAGCCGACAAGGCAGCTAAAGAAGCGTCAGGATGCATTGAGGCTACGATAGCCCCAGTAGAAATAGCAAGGCCACACCCAGGGCCAGGTACGGGGGATATCGAACCTCAGATCACATTAGAGGATGTAGCACAGTTACAGGAGGAAACCTCTGTAGCTGAAAAGGCAATGTGGAAAGATAGAGGAGCACTACAGGGACAACAGGACAGGATATGGAGAAATGGGGAGGGATTAGTCATAGCACCCACATCATTACTAACCGTACTAATTAGCGAAGCGCATGGAGTGGACCACTGTGCAAGAGGAGAAGTGGCTAGAAAAATCAAGAAGGAAGGATTCTGGTCACCATACCTGCAAAACTCGATTGACTACATACTAAGTCAGTGTGAGGTGTGTGCTCAGAATAACATCAGGAAGGGCATTACTGCCCCAATAGGGCATATACCCATTCCTGAAGGACCATTTAAACATCTATGCATGGACTATGTGGATATGGGAAAGGTGGTGAGGGGGAAAAGATACATGTTAGTGATTATTGATAGATTCAGCAGATGGATAGAAGCAACGCCATCCAAAGATCAAGGATCTGGAACGGTGATTAACTTCCTGTCAAAAGAAATTATCCCAAGATTTGGCATACCCACGCAATTAAGTTCAGACAATGGATCTGCTTTTATAGGAAGGGCACTGAGAGAGACACTCTCGGCACTCCGAATAAAGCAGAAGTTTGGATGTGTATATCATCCTCAATCCCAAGGAATGGTGGAGAGAGCAAACGGGACCCTTAAGGCTAAAATAAGCAAAATTTGCAGTGAAACAGGGAAAAACTGGATAGATGCTCTGCCATTGGCTCTAATGCAATACAGGAGTCAGGAAAACAGAATCACACATTTGAGCCCACATGAAATGATGACAGGAAGAGTAATGCCGGTACCTAAGATCAGGGGATCAGGAGGTCCTACGCTAGAATGTTTAGATCAAAGCACAAAAGAATATATACAACAATTAACTGTTATACATAGAACTATATTTGAACAGGAAAAAGCCAAGGAGGAGGAGAATCCGGTAACAGAACATCAGATCAAGCCTGGAGATCGAGTATACATCAGAAAGTTCCGGAGACGTTGGAACGAACCGAGACGAGAAGGACCGTTTGAAGTCACCAAAGTGTCTCCCACGGCTTTGCAAGTAGAAGGCAGTACACTGTGGTATCACTTAAACCATTGTACCAGAACGGTACCAGGGGTGGGGGAGAGAAGGGAAATTGAAGAAGTACACAGAGTGGATAGAGGTGATAGCGAGGAAGAAATAGAAATACACGGGGAGAATCGTGGGGAGGAGGAACCGAGCCAAGGAAGAACAAAAAGAATAGAGGATGATGAAAGTAGTTCTGTACATGAGCTGGCTGATGATACAAATGCCCAGCCTGAGCCTATTAGTCAAGGTGCCGAGCGAGGTGAGGACAGGGAAGGGGCCCCATTCCCCACCTGGGACTTGGAAACTATTTCCCTTAGGAACTTCCGTGACCCATAGAAAAGGAGAATGGGATACAGAAGACATAAGGGTGCAAAATCAGGAAGATAGATTATTAAGACGAATAAAACGTGAACGATTAGTGAGCACAAATACTATTTGGGAAAAAGCGCAGAAAAACAAATGGTGGAAATGGGCTGAGTATACAGGTCAGAGAAACAGTGATGGGAAAGAGTGTGTAGTATGTGCATCAGAGAAACCTAACACCCAAGTAACTGATATACCATGGGGATCAGGAGACTGTAGAACCAGGAAACAAAGCTGGAGAAAGGAAAATTGCCGTCCATATACCACATATATAAGGTATCATATGATAGGGAATCGGAACTACTCGTATGAGAATATAGACTGTTCCGGATCCGCATGTGATAACCTTTGTAAAGGTGAGCCGCCGTTGTGTCAATACCACTGCATCCTGTTTGCTGGGGTAAAAAAGGGCATCTACAACTTGACCCACAGATGTCCAAAGTGGCCAAAAACGGCGGTGGACGCGGTCCCAAAGGAATGGAGTGTAGAGCCCAACTTACAAATCCGAGATTGCTATTGGAGGGAAAGTAGCACAGGAAGTAGTGTGGGAAATTACACAGGAGAGTGTGAAAGGATTTGGAATATAACCGATGTTCTTAGTCTGATCATCTCAGAAGGGGGATGGACACCCCCTCCTTATGTGGTAGACTATCAAGAAAATCAACTGGCCGATCTCTGGTGGCTTTGTGGCCCGGAGAAAGGGCTATTGGCAAAATTACCACAGAATTGGAAGGGACTATGTGCTCGAGTTATGCTTGCCCAGAGCACTGTGATACTACCGGTGGAAAGAGAAATTAAATCACAAAGAATTAAGAGGGCATATACCCCTGACCCTACGATAAAATTGGACGCAATCGGACAGCCCCGCGGCATCCCGAATGAGTTCAAAGCTAGGAACGAAATAGCTGCAGGGTTTGAATCCCTCTTTGTTTGGATCACACCCAGCAAGAATACTGAGTGGATCAATTACATCTATTATAATCAGCAGAGGTTTATTAATTATACGAATGATGCCCTGGAGGCCTTAGGAGAGCAGTTGGATGCGACCAGCAAAATGGCGTGGCAAAATCGACAGGCGTTAGATTGGCTCCTGGCAGAGAAAGGAGGGGTGTGTGTTATGTTTGGGGATCAGTGCTGCACATTTATCCCTAATAACACTAATCCAGAGGGGTCATTTACACAAGCCATGAATAAGTTAAAAAATCTTAAGAAAGAAGTGAAAGAAAATGCTGGGTTTGGGCATGAGGTATGGAGTTGGCTGGACAGAATATTAGGAAGATGGGGGGCGTGGTTTGCCAAAGCTGGAGCTGTAGCAATCGCAACAATAATCATTCTGGGATTGATATTTTGTTGTTTTTTACCCGCCCTGAGATCCTTCCTTACCAGAGTGGCAGCGCGGCAGATGGTGACGCGGGTGCTAAGCAGCTCACGCTCGAGAGAAAAAACAGAGGAATGGGAAAATCTTGAGCCGCCCCCGCTGAGTGGATTCACAATGACCTTGGTCGAAGTTGAAACTCGTCACTCTGTAAAATAACTACAATAGTGGAAGATCACCTTGTGGAAACAACAGCACCTTGCTGAAGTCCGCACGAAACCAGGAGAACTTAGTCTGTACACAGGAATCAGTCTTTTTCCCTTCCCTAGACAAGAGTGGGAAGGTTTTTGGCTGATGACTGTCAGGGGCAGGCAATCTGGAAGAGCAACCCAAAAATCAGAACCGGGATAGACAAATTATGATAAAGTTAGAATAGGGACACTGATCCCTGACCAAAATATTCGGCTCCTCCACATCGCCTGCAAAGAGTGATTAAAATAAAATACAAATGGGATTGAGCGAGGGGATTATTTGAGCTTGGTAATTGGGATGAGGCTAGGGAATAGCCTCAAAGGGGGGACTTGTAAGGGAAATTGTACTGGATATTGTATGAGTTTAGTATGGAATTCAGATTCATAGGTTTTAGTGAAATAATAAAGCAGATTTAGATAAGTAGTGAAAATGGATATGTAACCTAAAATAACTTCGTGTGACCTAATATAATCAAGTGTAGTCGATATGATCAAAGTGGAGAAACTAGAGAAGTAATATAGCAATCACTAATTAAGGAAAGCAGACAATAGTCGCTGAAGAAAACAAGGAAGACTGCTCGGTGGTTCAACTTAATAGTGGACCATAAATCAGCAGAGAGAATGTCTTTTTCTTCTAAACACATTCGGCCTTAGTCTACAAAACCACGATTATTGTACAAACAGAAAAATTCAGATAAGAGCAAGAGTTATAACCACCATGGTTTAAGAGACAACGAGATATAACAGGGAGCGACCGATTGCAAAGAAAACAGATAAAGGGTCAACTAAAAATAATGGTGGCCAAAGAAAGATAGGGCTGTAGGGTAAGATAACAACCAAGGACAGGCTGTAAAAGGGAGAGGAGGATCTTGAAATATGAGGCTGAAATGTACATAAAAGACTGTAAGCCCAAGGGCTCTTTGGAGTTTTCCGGACGCTCCCGGCTTTGTCTCTTGTGCTGAGAAATAAAGTCTATTGCTTGAAAGATCGCTGCTCAGACTCTCTGTTTTAAACCGATGTGAACGAATTGTCGTCCTGGGGAACCACGACATAACCCAATTTCCTGTGCTCTGCCGCTTAGGTGTAACTACCTCCCTAAAGCTACTGTCTATAAACTCTTCATTCTCCCGAATTAAATGGAGGTCATAAAACTCCTGCTCCAGTTCCCGAACACGCTTTGGTAGCAACTGCAGCTGGATGCATCTTTTGCAGGTGTTGTTGTCAGGGATACCGGAGGTCTCCCTGATCTCCCACATCCTGCAGGAGGAGCATTCCAACATCTTGCCTGGCATTTTATTTACTCTGGGGAAAAACAAGAATAAACTTTCTGGGAAAAAGAATCAACTCTCGATTTTGCCTGTTCTCGCCAAAGCCCGTTAAGCCAAAGCCCTTCAGCTCTCACTCTGCTCCCTGCTCACTCCGCTGCCCGCTACAACGCTGCCCGCTGAATCGTGCTGTTTGCTATGATTCTCACAATTTTTACAGATGCACCAAGAAAGCATTCTTTCTGGTTGTATCACAGCTTGGTCTGTCTCCTGCTCTGTCCAAGACTGCAAGAAACTACAAAGGGTCGTGAACAAAGCTCAGTCCATCATGCAAACCAGCCTCCCATCCATTGACTCTGTCCACACTTCCTGCTGCCTCGGAAAAGCAGCCAGCATAATCAAGGACCCCACGCACCCCGGACATTCTCTCTTCCACATTCTTTTGTACCTTTTGATTCTTTATTCCGAATCAAAAAAAAGTATTAAGTCCAATCAGAGTCCCCACACGAGGGACAAACCAGATTCAAGCTGGCAAGACAAGAATCTACATCCCATCTTGGCTTGATCAAACAAGATGGAGGCTGACAGGATGAGGTATTACAACACCTCCCGGGCTTGATCTGGGCTTCATCCTGGCCAAAAGGCCAAGATGGCGTTGAAAAATTGCATCAGGTAAGGCCTCAGATTAATCTCATTGGCTACCCTGATCGCTTGCTCTACCCTAGCAGAGGCAAATCATTCTCGCAGGCATCAGCACACCCCAAGTGCAATGGGTGAGCCACATCCCCTGTCTGATCATGGTTTCACTCCTGCCACCTTCTTCCATTAGGGTAAAGATATAGAAGTCTGAAATGATGCACCAACCGTCTCAAGAACAGCTTCTTCCCGGCTGCCATGAATGGACCTACCTTACATTCAGCTGATTTTTCTCTACACCCGAACTATGACTGTAACACTACATTCTGCACCCTCCCCTTTCCTTCTCTATGAATGGCATGCTTTGTCTGTATAACCCGGGAGAAACAATACTGTTCACTGTATACTAATACATGTGACAATAATAAATCAAATCAAATTGCCTCCCCTCCCCCATTTGCACCTCCCCTCCCCCATTGGCCCCTCCCCTCCCCTCCCCCACTGGCCCCTTCACTCCGCTCCGTCATTGGCCCCTCCTCTCCCCCTTTGTCCTCTCCCCTCCCCTTGGCGACCACTGTCCACTCCTCTCCCCTCCCCTCCACTCAGCAGCTCCCGTTGACCCCTTCTCTCCCCTCTTGCCCCTCCCTTCCCCGTGTCCCCTCCCTACACAGCCAACCCGCCCTTTCACCTCCCCCTCTCCCCCTCATCCCCTACACCTCTCCCCGTTGTTCCCACCCCACCTCCCCCTTGTCCCCTCCCCATCCCACACCCCCTCCCCCTTGTTCCGAGCCCACCTCCCCCTTGTCCCCTCCCCATCCCCAAACCCCACAGCCCCCTCCGCATCCCCTACCCCCTTGTCCCCACCCCTTCCCCAGCCCCTCTCCCCTCCTCCTCGTCCCCACATCGTCTCCCCCCTTCCCCCTCCGACCTCCCCCTCTGCTCCCTCCCCTCCCCGCTGCTCCCTCCCCCCTCATCCTCCCCCCTCCCTACCTCCCCCACGTCCCCCTCACCCCTCCTCGCCCTCACCACTCCTCCCCCTCTCCTCCCTTCCCCTCTCCTCCCTCCCCCACCTCCTCCCTCCCCTCCCCCCATTCCTCCCTTCCTCCCCCTCCCCCTCCCCTCCCACCATTCCTCCCCTCCTCCCCCCTCCCCCCTCCCCACTCCGCCCGTCCCCACCCCCAAATTCCTCCCCACCTCCTCCTCGCCTCTGCCCTCCCCCCTGCACACCCTCCCCCTTCCCCACATCCTCCCTCCCCTCCTTCCCCCCTTCCCCACCCCTTCCCCCTTCCCCCCCCCACCCCTCCCCTCCCCCCTCCCCCGCCCTCCCTCCACCCCTCCCTCCCCCCTCCCTCCCCCTCCCCCCCACCCCCCTCCCCCCTCCCTACCTCTCCCCCTTCTCCCCCCACCCTCTCCCTGAACCCACCTCCCTCCCCTCCCCCGTCCCCTCCCCCTCCCCTCCCTTCCCCTCCTCCCTCCCCCTCCTACCCCCCTCCCCCGCTCACCACTCCCCCCTCACTCCTTCCCCTCTTTCCATCTCACACCTCCTCCCTCTCACCCCTCCTCCCCCCTCCTCCCTCCCCCTCTCCTCCCCCTCCTCCCCTCCTCCTCCCCTCTCCTCCCCATTCCTCCCTCCCCTCTGCCCCTCCCCCATCCACCCCCTCCGCACCTCCCCCTTCCCCCCTCCCCCTTCCCCCCCTTCCCCCTCCCCATCCTCCCTCCCCTCCTTCCCCTCCCCCCTCCCCATCCTACCTCCCCTCCTTTCCTCCCCCCCACCCCCTTCCCCCTCCCCATCCTCCCTCCCCCTCCTTCCCCTCCCTCTCTCCCTATCCTCCCTCCCTCCCCTTCCCCCCCTCCCCCTCTTCACCCCTTCCCACCCACTCCCCCCCGTCCTCCCCTCCTCCCCGACTCCTCCCCCACACCTCCCCCCTCCTGCCACCCGTCCCCCCTCCCCCCACTCCCCCCTCGCTCCCCCTCCCCCCCACGCCCCCCCCGCTCCCCCCTCACCCCCCGCTCTCCCCTCCCCCCTCCGCTCCCCCCCACACCCCCGCCCCTCCCTCCCCCTCCTCTCCTCCCCATCCCTCCCCTCCTCCCCCACCCCTCCCCTCCTCTCCTCTCCCCTCCCCTCCCTCCCCCCTTCCCCCCTCCCCCCCTTCCCCCCTTCCCCCCTCCACCCCATCCTCCCCCCCTCCTCCCCCCTCCTCCCGCACCTCCTCCTCCCCCCTCCCCCCCTCCTCCCCCCTCCTCCCCCCCTCCTCCCACCCCTCCTCCCCCTCCTCCCCCCTCCCTCCCCCACTCCTTCCCGCTCTCCTCCCCCCTCTTCTCCCCCCCTCCCCTCCCCCAATCTTCCCTCCCCTTCCCCTCCCCCCGGCTCCCCCTCCCCCGCATCCCCCCCCATTACCCCCCTCCCCCCCACTCCCTAATACATGTGACAATAAGAATTCAAATCAAATTGCCTCCCCTCTCCCATTGTCCCCTCCCCTCCCCTTGGCGAACACTGTCCCCTCCCCTTGACGTCTACTGTCCCCTCCCCTTGGCGACCACTGTCCACTCCTCTTCCCTCCACTCCCACTCAGCACCTCCCCTTGTCCCCTCCTTCCCCTCTTGTCCCCTCCTTTCCCCGTGTCCCCTCCCTACACAGCCAACCCCCCCCTTTCACCCCCCCCCTCTCCCCCCTCATCCCCCACACCTCTCCCTGTCGTTCTCACCCCACCTCCCCCTTGACCCCACTACATCCGCAAGCCCCTCCCCCTTGTCCCCTCCCACATCCCCAACTGTCCCCTCCCCATCCCCTACGCCCTTCTCCCCACCCCCTCATCCCAGCCTCTCCCCTCCTCGCCCCCCCCTCCCCCATCCCTCCCCCTCCCACCTCCCCCCTCCCACACCCTCCCCCCTCCCTCCCCCTCCCCACTCACCCCTTCTCTCCCCCATCCCTCCACCTCATCCCCCTCTCCCTCCCCCTACCTCCCCATCCCCCTCGCCCCCTCCGCTTCCCCCCTTCCCCCTCCCCTCCCCCTTTCCCCCCTCCACCCCCCTTCCGCCTCTCCCTCTCTTCCCCCCTCGCCTTCCCCCCTCCCCCACCTCCCCTCCCCTTCCCCCCATCCCTCCCCTCCCCATCCACTCCCCCCTCCTCCTCCCCCTCCCCCTTCTCCTCCCCTTTCCTTCCCCTGCCGCCCTCCCCCCATCCCCTCCCCCTCCCCCCATCCCCTCAACCCCTCCCCTCACCCCTCTTCTCCCACCTCCCCCTCCCTCCCTTCCCCCCTCTCTCCCCTCACCTCCCTTCCCCCCTCTCCTCCCCTCCCCTCCCTAACCTCCCCTCCCCCCTCCTCTCCCACCCCTCCCCCTTGCCCCTCCCTCTCCTCCTCCCTCCCTCCCCCTCCCACTCCCCCCTTCCCCTCTTCTCCCTTCCCCTCCCCTCCCCTCCCCCCTCGCCTCCCCCCCTCGCCTCCCCCCTCCCTCTCCCACCCCTCCCCCTTGCCCCTCCCTCTCCTCCTCCCTCCCTACCCCTCCCACTCCCCCCTTCGCCTCCCCTCTCCTCCCCTTCCCCCTCCCTCCCCTCCTTCTGATCCCCCCTCCCCCTCACCCCCTCCCCCCTCTCTCCCCCTCACCTCCCTTCCCCCCTCTCCTCCCCTCCCCTCCCTAACCTCCCCTCCCCCCTCCTCTCCCACCCCTCCCCCCTTGCCCCTCCCTCTCCTCCTCCCTCCCTCCCCCCTCCCACTCCCCCCTTCCCCTCCCCTCTTCTCCCCTTCCCCTCCCCTCCCCTCCCCTCCCCCCTCGCCTCCCCCCCTCGCCTCCCCCCTCCTCTCCCCACCCCTCCCCCATTGCCCCTCCCTCTCCTCCTCCCTCCCTACCCCTCCCACTCCCCCCTTCCCTCCCCTCTCTCCCCTTCCCCCTCCCTCCCCTCCTTCTGATCCCCCCTCCCCCTCACCCCCTCCCCCCTCTCCCCCCCATCCCTGCTCCCTCCCCACTCCCTCACCCCTCCCTCCACCCTCCCTCTCTCTCAATCCCCCACTGCCCTCCCACCCCACCCCCTCCCCCCCCCCCCCCTCCCCCTCCACCCTCCCACAACTCCCCCTCCCCCTCCTTCCCCTCCCCCTCCCCTCACCCCTCCTCCCCCGTCCCCCTCTCCTCCCCCTCCCCCTTCCCCCCGCCTCCACCTCCCCCTTCCCTCCCCTCCCCTTCTCCATCCACTCCCCCCTAGCCTCCCATCCACCCCCCCTCCTCCTCCCCTCCCCCCTCCCTCCCCCTCCCCCCTCCTCCCCTCCCCCTCCCCCTCCCCTTCCCTCCCCCCTCCCCCTCCCCTCCTCCCCTCAACCCCTCCCCACACCACCTCCTCTCCCACCTTCCCCGCTCCCTCCCCTCCCCCTCCCTCCCCCTCCCCTCGACCCCACTCCCCCCCCCCGCCTAACCCTCCCCTCCCCCTCCCCTCGCTTCCCCCTCTGCTACCCCTCCCCTCCCTAACCTCTCCTCCCTCCCCTCCCCCCTCCCCTCCCTCCCCTCCCTGCCCACCCCCTCCCTCCCCTCCTCCACCCTCTTCCGCTCCACCCCTCCACCCCCTCCGCACCTTCTCCTCCCCTCCCCCCTCCGCCCCTTCTCCTCCCCTCCCCCCTTCCCCTCCCACTCCCTCCCCCCTCCCCGTCCACTTTCCCCTCCCCTCCCCCTCCTCCCTCTCCGCCTCCCATCACCCCTGCCGCCCTCCCCCCTCCCCTCACCCCTCCTCTCCCCCTCCCCGTCACCCCATCACTCCCCTCCCCTCCCTTCCCCCCTCCCCTCCCTCCCCTCCCCCTCCCCTCCCTCCCTTCCCCCATCCGCCTCCCTCCCCTCATCCCTCCCTCCCCTCCCTCTCCCCCCTTCCCCTGCCCCTCCCGCCCCTTCTCCTCCCCTCCCCCCCTTGCCTCCCCCCTCCCCTCCCTCCCCCCTCCCCTACCCCCTCCCCTCCCTCACCCCTCCCCCGCTCGCCCCTCATCTGGCCCCATCCCCCTTCCCTCCCCCCCTCCGCTCGCCCCCTCCCCTTCCCTCCCCTCCACCCTCCCCTCCCGCCCCCTCGGCCCCTCTCCTTCCCTCCCCGCCCACCCCTTCCCCTCCCATCCCACCCACTCCCCTCCCTCCCCTCCCACCCCCTCCCCCACTCCCCTCCGTCCCCTCCTCCCCACCCGCCCTCCCACTCCCCCTGCCCCTCCTCCCATCCCCCTCCATCTCCCCTCCCCCTCCATCTCCCCTTCCCCCCTCCCCTCCCCCCTTCCCCCCTCCCACATCTCCCGCCTCCCCTCCTCCCCGCCCACTGCCCCCTCCACCCCCTCCCCCTCTCCTCCCCCTACCCCCTTCCACCCGCCCCACCTCCCCCTCCCTCCCCCTCCCCATCCCCTCCCCCCTCCCCTCCCATCCACTCCTCCCTCCCCTCCCCTCCCCTCCTCCCCTCAACCCCTCCACTCACCCCCTCCTCTCCCATCTACCTCTCTCCCTCCCCTCCCCCCTCCCTCCCCCCTCCCCCTCGACCCCACTCCCCCTCCGCCTATCCCTCCCCTCCCCTCCCTCCCCTCCCTCCCCTCCCCCTCCCTCCCCTCCCCCACCCCTTCCCTCCCCCCTCCGCCCCCCTCCGCCCCTTCTCCTCCCCTCCCCCCGCCCCTTCTCCTCCCCTCCCTCCCCTCCCTCCCCCCCACCCTCCCCCCTCACCCGCTCCCCCTCATCTTGCCCCCTCCCCTTCCCTCCCCCCCTCCGCTTGCCCCCTCCCCTTCCCTCCCATCCACCTTCCCCTTCCACCTCCTCCCCCGTCCCCTCCCCTCCCACTCCGTCCCCTCCACTCCCTCCCCTCCCATCCCCACCCCCTCTCCCCTCCCTCCCCCTCCCCCCTCCCCCCTCCCCCTCCCCCCTCCCCCTCCCTCCCTCTCCCTCCCCTCCCCCCGCCCCCGCCCCTCCCCCTTCCCCCCTCCCCTCCCTCCCCTCCCTTCACTCCACCCACCCCTGTCCCCCTGCCTCCCCACTCCCACCCCTCTCCCTCCCCTCCTACCTGCCCCCCACCCCCCAACCCGCTCCCCTCCCCTCCCCCTCCCCCTCACCCCATCCCTCCACTCCCACTCCCCTCCCCCTCCCCCTCCCCTACCTTCCCCCCCTCCTCCCCCCTCTCCTCCCTAACCTCCCCTCCCTCCCCTCCCCCCTCCCCTCCCTCCCCTCCCCCTCCCTCCCCTACCCCTCCCCCCTTCCCCTCCCCCCTCCCGTCCCCCCTCCGCCCCTTCTCCTTCCCTCCCCCCTTCGCCTCCCCCCTCCCCTCTCTGCCCCTCCCCTCCTCCCTCCCCCTCCCCCACTCCCCCCTCATCTGGCCCCATCCCCCCTTCCCCTCCCCCCTCCCCTCCCCCTCCGCCCCTTCTCCTCCCCTCCCCCCTTCGCCTCCCCCCTCCCGCTCTCTGCCCCTCCCCTCCTCCCTCCCCCCTCCCCCACTCCCCCCTCATCTGGCCCCATCCCCCCTTCCCTCCCCCCCTCCACTCGCCCCCTCCCCTTCCCTCCCGTCCACCCCTCCCCTCCCACCCCCTCTCCCCTCCCCTCCCCTCCTACCCCTCCCCCTCTCCCCTCCCCCTCCCCTCCCCCCTCCGCCCCTTCTCCTCCCATCCCCCCCTTCGCCTCCCCCCTCCCCTCTCTGCCCCTCCCCTCCTCCCTCCCCCCTCCCCCACTCCCCCCTCATCTGGCCCCAT
>NW_027592105.1:0-63308 GCF_964213995.1 Mustelus asterias
TCTTTACGACTCTATCTACCTGTGACGTCACTTTTAGGGAATTATGTATCTGTATTCCCAGATCTCTCTGTTCTACTGCACTCTTCAGTGTCCTACCATTTACCTTGTATGTTCTACCTTGGTTTGTCCTTCCCAAGTGCAATACCTCACACTTGTCTGCATTAAACTCCATCTGCCATTTTTCGAGCTGGTCCAAATCCCTCTGCATGCTATGAAAACCTTCCTCACTGTCCACTGCACCTCCAATCTTGGTATCATCAGCAAATTTGCTGATCCAATTTACCACATTATCATCCATATCATTGATATAGATAACAAACAACAATGGACCCAGCACTGATCCCTTTTGACAGGGGAAAGAAGGATATTTTGTTTCCAGTAGTTGGGATGTCAGTGACTTGGAGTCACAAAGAACAATACAGCACAGGAACAGGCCATTCGGCCCTCCAAGCCCGCACCGCTCCCGGTCCAAACGAGACCATTCTTTTGTATGCCTCCATTCCCACTCCGTTCATGTGGCTATCTAGATAAGTTCCCAGTGTGTCCGCCTCCACCACCTTGCCCGGCAGCGCATTCCAGGCCCCCACCACCCTCTGTGGAAAATACATCCTTCTGATATCCGTGTTAAACCTCTCCCCCCCCCCCCCCCCCCCTCACCTTGAACCTATGACCCTTCGTGAACGTCACCACCGATCTGGGAAAAAGCTTCCCACCGTTCACCCTATCTATGCCTTTCATAATTTTATACACCTCTATTAGGTCAACCCTCATCCTCCGTCTTTCCAGTGAGAACAACCCCAGTTTACCCAATCTCTCCTCATAACTAAGCCCTTCCATACCAGGCAACATCCTGGTAAACCTCCTCTGCACTCTCTCTAAAGCCTCCACGTCCTTTTGGTAGTGTGGCGACCAGAACTGGGCGCAGTATTCCCAATGCCGCCAAAACAACGTTCTATACAACTGCAACATCAGACCCCAACTTTTATACTCTATGCCCCGTCCTATAAAGGCAAGCATGCCATATGCCTTATTCACTACCTTCTCCACCTGTGACGTCACCTTCAAGGATCTGTGGACTTGCACACCCAGGTCTCTCTGCGTATCTACACCCTTTATGGTTCTGCCATTTATCGTATAGCTGCCCCCTACGTTAGTTCTACCAAAATGCATCACTTCGCATTTATCTGGATTGAACTCCATCTGCCATTTCTTTGCCCAAATTTCCAGCCTATCTATATCCTTCTGTAGCCTCTGACAATGTTCCTCACTATCTGCAAGTCCAGCCATTTTCGTGTCGTCCGCAAACTTACTGATCACTCCAGTTACACCTTCTTCCAGATCGTTTATATAAATCACAAACATCAGAGGTCCCAATACAAAGCCCTGCGGAACATCATTAGTCACAGGCATCCAGCCGGAAAAAGACCTTTCCACTACCACCCTCTGTCTTCTGTGACCAAGCCAGTTCTCCGCCCATCTAGCCACCTCCCCCTCTATCCCATGAGATCCAACCTTTTGCACCAACCTACCATGAGGGACTTTGTCAAACACTTTGCTAAAGTCCATATAGACGACATCCACGGCCCTTCCCTGGTCAACCATTCTAGTCACTTCTTCAAAAAACAGGTTAGTGAGGCATGACCTCCCTCTCACAAAACCATGCTGACTATCGTTAATGAGTTTATTCCTTTCTAAATGCGCATACATCCTATCTTGAAGAATCCTCTCCAACAACTTCCCTACCACGGACGTCAAGCTCACCGGCCTATAATTTCCCGGGTTATCCTTCCTACCCTTCTTAAATAACGGGACCACATTAGCTATCCTCCAATTCTCTGGGACCTCACCTGTGTCCGGTGACGAGACAAAGATTTGTGTCAGAGGCCCAGCGATTTCATCTCTCGTCTCCCTGAGCAGCCTTGGATAGATTCCATCAGGCCCTGGGGATATGTCAGTCTTTATATTCCCTAAAAAACCTAACACTTCCTCCCTTGTAATGGAGATTTTCTCTAACGGGTCAACACTCCCCTCCGAGACACTCCCAGTCAACACATCCCTCTCCTTTGTGAATACCGACGCCAAGTATTCATTTTGGATCTCCCCGACTTCTTTGGGCTCCAAGCATAATTCCCCACTTTTGTCCCCGAGAGATCCGATTTATTCCCTGACAACCCTTTTGTTCCTAACGTATGAATAAAATGCCTTGGTCACAATTTCAAGAAGGTCAGCAAGAGAGCTGGGAGTGAGATGAGGAGAAATCTCTTTCCTCAGCGACCAAAAGAGAAAATGCTGGAAAATCGCAGCAGGTCTGGCAGCTTCTGTAAGGAGAGAAAAGAGCTGACGTTTTGAGTCCAGACAACCCTTTGTCAAGGCTGCAAGGCATAGAAAGTGGGAGATATTTATACTGCAGGATGAGGGGATGAAGATGAGTCATAGCCACAAAAACTGGGGGAAAAGACTGCTTCCAGCTGTCCACAGAGAGAATAAAGAGATTAACTCTCTTTACTCAGAGAGTAGTTGGGATTTGGAATGCGCTGCCTGGGAGAGTGGTGGAGACGGATTCCACAGGAGGTTTGAAAAGAGAGCTGGATACATGTTTGAAAGTGATGAATTTAGAGGGCTTCAGGGATAGGGCTGAAGAAAGGGATGAGCTGGGTAGCTCTCTGGGGAGCTGGTGCAGACACAATAGGCTGAATGGCCTTCTTCTGTGCTTATAAAATGCTATGATTCTATATGTTTGGGAATGTGAAACAGTCCATTTTGACAGGAAATAGAAACAAAGCTCATTATCCAAATGGTGGGAGATTGCAGAGCTCTGAGGTGCAGAGGGTTCTGGGTGTCCTAGTGCATGAATCAGAAAAGGCTGATATAGATGCGCAGCAAGTAATTAGGAATGCAAATAAGAGTGTTATTGCTTGTGAGGAATTGTAGGGAATTGATGCTTCAGTTGAACAGGACATTGGTGAGACCACGTCTGGAGTATTGTGTACAGTACTGGTCTCCTTACCTAAGGAGAGATGTAAACATGTTAAAAGCAGTTCAGAGATGGTTTATGATACCAGGAATGAGCGGGCTTTCTTATGAGGAAAGGTTGGAGAGGTTAGGTTTATATTCACCAGAGTTTAGAAAAGTGAGAGAGTAGAC
Source organism: Mustelus asterias (assembly GCF_964213995.1). Classification (NCBI taxonomy): domain Eukaryota; kingdom Metazoa; phylum Chordata; class Chondrichthyes; order Carcharhiniformes; family Triakidae; genus Mustelus; species Mustelus asterias. The sequence continues at coordinate 3,145 of NW_027592105.1, forward strand.
AGGAAGAAATTTACTGCATTTCCACCCTGCAAAACTGTAACTGACACTGACAGATAGAGAGTGAATTGTGCTTTCATGTACAGATTGACTGATAGCGAGAATCAGTTAATTCTGCATTTAAGATCCTGAGTGGTATTGGCAAGGTGGATGGCGAGAATTTGGAACTAGAGGCCACTGTTTAAATGTAAATTGTCCGTAATTTGAGACAGAGATCAAGAGAAATGTTTTCTCTGAGTCTCTGGAACTCTCTTCCTGCAAAGGAAGTGGAAGTCGAGTCTTTAATTATATTGAAGGCAGAGGTAAATTGATTCTTGATTAACAAGGGGGTGAAAGGTTATCGGGGGTAGAATGGAATGTGGGTTTGAGGTTCTGATAAATCATGATAATCTGATAAACCATGATCAGATTGAATGGAGGAACAAGCCCAAGGGGCCGAATGCCCTACTCCTGCTCCTAATTCATATATCTGGTGTATCTCAAGTGTGTTCAAGAGAATTTCCTGGAGCAGAATGCTCTCGGTCAAATGATGAAGGAGGCATTGCTGGGTCTGCTGCTGGGGAATGGGGTGAGCCAAGGTTGGCCACATGAACCAAGTGTCTGTCGGTTAACACTTGGGGTGGAGTGATCATTGTATCATAAGATTAAGATTAGTGTGTAACAATCAAAAGTAAAAATTCTCAATTGGAAGTGGACTAACTTCAATGGGAGGAGCTGGGATTGAGCCAGGGTTAAATGAAGTCAAACTTTACATGAAAAACTGTAACAGAACAATGGGTGATCTTTCAGATGTTTCAGGTACTGACTCGGTAAATGCCTATGAGGGTGAAAGGGAGGGGAACCAAAGCCAGGGCTGGATGATGAGGAAGATAGAAAATATAATTAAACAATGAAGATGCCGTATGAAGCATGTCAGAAGAATTCTTCAAATGAGAACCTTTATAGTGAGAGTATGTGGATTTAACTCTCTATCTGGCCATCTCTGTTACTGTATGTGAATGTGGAGTTAACTGATTCCCGCTATCAGTCAATCTGTACATGAGAGCACCATTCACTCTCTATCTGTCAGTGTCAGTTACTGTGTTGCAGGGTGGAAATGCAGTAAATTTCTTCCTGTCTATTCTCTCTCAATCTATTACAGTGTGTGACAGTGTGGAACTAACTCTCCCTCAATATATTACTGTGTGTCTGTGGAATTAACTCTCTCTCAATCCATTTCTGTGTGTCAGTGTGGTATTAACTCTCTCAATTTTTACTGAGAGTGTGGAATTAACTCTCAATCCATGACCGCACAAGTGTGGAATTAACTCTCTCTCAATCTATTACTGTGAGAGAGTGTGGAATTAACTCCCTCTCACTCTATTATTGTATGTCAGCGTGGAATTAACTCTCCCTCCATGCATTCCTGTGTGTGTGGAATTAACACTCTCTCAATATATGACTGTGTGAGAATGTGGAATTAACTCTCAATTGTTTAGTGGGAGTGTGAAATTAACACTCCCTCAATCAATTACTGTGAGACAGTGTGGAATTAACTCTCAATCTATTGCTGTGTGTCAGTGTGGAATTAACTCTCTCTCAATCTATTACTGTGAGAGAGTGTGGAATTAACTCTCAATCTATTGCTGTGTGTCATAGAACAGTACAGCACAGGAAACAGGCCCCTCGGCCCTCAAATCATTGCGGAATTAACTCTCTCTCAATCCATTAGTGTGTGAGAATGTGGAATTGACTCACCCAATCTATTACTGTGTGAGAGTGTGGAATTAACTCTCTCTCAATCTATTACTGTGTGAGAGTGTGGAATTAACTATCTCTCAATCTATTACTGTATGTCAGTGCGGAATTAGAACAAACAACAAAAGAAATTAAGCACAGGAACAGCCTTTCGGCCCTCCAAGCCTGCACCGAGCATGCTGCCCGACTGAACTAAAACCTCCTACCCTTCGAGGGACCATTTCCCTCTATTCCCATTGTATTAATGTATTTGTCCAGATGCCCTTAAAACTCACTATCGTTTCTGCTCCCACCACCTCTCCTGGCAGCGCTTCCAGGCACCCACCACCCTGTGTGTAAAAAACATGCCTTGTACATCTCCTTTAACCTTGCCCCTCGCACCTTAAACCTCTGCACCCTAATAATTGATTCTTCCACCCTGGGAAAAAGCTTCTGATCATCCACTCTATCCATGCCTCTAATAATCTTGTAGACTTCTATCAGGTCGCCCCTCAACCTCCATCGTTCCAGTGAGATTAAACCAAGTTTCTCCAACCTCTCCTCATAGCTAATGCCCTCCCATACCAGGCAACACCCTGGTAAATCTTTTCTGTACCCTCTCCAAAGCCTCCACATCTTTCTGGTAGTGTGGCGACCAGAACTGAACACTATATTCCAAGTGCAGCCTAACTAAGGTTCTATAAAGCTGCAACATGGCCTGCCAATTTTTAAACTCAATGATCCAAAGCAAGCTAGCTGTATGCCTTCCTGACTACCTTCTCAACCTGTGTTGCCACTTTCAGTGACCTGTGTACCTGTACAACCAGAACCCTTTGCCTATCAATGCACTTAAGGTTCTGCCATTGACTGTATATTTCCTATCTGTATTAGACCTTCCAAAATGCATTACCTCACATTTGTCCGGATTAAACTCCATCTGCCATCTCTCTGCCCGCGTCTGCAACCGTTCTAAATCCTGCTGTATCCTCTAATGGTCCTCATCGCTATCCGCAAATCCACCAACCTTTGTGTCATCCGCAAATTTACTAATCAAACCAGTTACATTTTCCTCCAAATCATTTACATATATCACAAAGAGTAAAGGTGCCATCACTGATCCCTGAGGAACTCCACTTGTCACAGCCCTCCATTCAGAAACGCATCCTTCCACTACTACTCTCTGTCTTCTATGACCAAGTAAGAAGTCTGACAACACCAGGTTAAAGTCCAACAGGTTTATTTGGAAGCAAACATTTTTGTGTTTGCTACCAAATAAACCTGTTGGACTTTAACCTGGTGTTGTTAGACTTCTTACTGTGTTTACCCCAGTCCAATGCCGGCATCTCCACTTCTATGACCGAGCCAGTTCTGTATCCACCTTGCCAACTCATCTCTGATCCCATGCGACTTCACCTTCTGCACCAGTCTGCCATGAGGGACCTTGTCAAGGGTCTTACTGAAGTCCATGTAGACAACATCCACTGCCCTACCCTCATCAATCACCCTCGTCACTTCCTCGAAAAACGCGATCGGAATTAACTCTCTCTCAATCGATTACTGTATGAGAGTGTGGAATTAACTCACTCTCAATCTATTACTGTGTGAGAGTGTGGAATTAATTCTGTCAGCCATTCTCTTTTCCTGTGTTTCAGTTTGGAATTACTTCAGTTCATGTTCATTCGTGAATGTGAGGATGGAATTAAATCTGTATTTATTTTTCACTATTACTGAATGTGAGTGGAATAGTAACTCTCTGTTCATCGCCGTTATTGCGTGTGAGAATGGAATTAACTGTCAGTCTTTGTTACTGTGAATGAGTGCAGCATTACCCCGTTTTCAGATCTGCTGGTATAACTGAATGTGTAATTAACTCTCTCTCTGTGTTACTGTATGTGTGTGGAATTAATTATCTATCCTTTAATCACCATCACTGTATTTTAGTTTGGAATTACCACTGTGTCAATCTCTGTTACTCTATGTGACTGTGTAATTCACTCCCTATCTATCAATAATAATGTGCGTAACTAACTCTTTGTCTGTCAGTCTCTGTTACTGTATGAAAGTGGGTCACTGTCAGCTTAGCAAACTACAGCGAGTAGATCAGTGACCTAGTGATCAGTGCTAGGTTCTCAGCTATTTACAATCTATATTAATGACTCAGATGAAGGGACAGGCCATCACCAAATTTTCAGACAATACATAGATAGGTGGGAAAGCAAGTTGTGAGGAGGACACAGAGTCTGCAAGGGGATATAGAGAGGTTAAGTGAGTGGACACAAATTTGGCAGCCACGATAAATTTAGGAAAATGTGAGGCTTTCCACTTCAGAGGGAAGAATAGGAAGGCAGAACATTATTTACATAGAGAAAGAGACAGCAGAATGTTACAGTACAGAAGGATCGAACTGTAATTATAAGTACATCTGTGGAGTAAAAAAGTAGGGAAATGTTGCTGCAAATACATGACATTGCTGCTTGTACATGTTTAAAGGTTTTCTCTGATTTAAAGGGGGAAATACTTGTACTGGAGGCAGTGAAGATTCACTTATCCGATTGCTGAGATGAAGGAGTCATCTTATGAGGAAAGTTTAATCAAGTTGAGCCGATCTCATAGAAGTTGAGAAGAATGAGATATGATCATATTGAAACATTGAAGAATCTGAGGGGACTGGGTAGATATTAAGAGGAATGTTTTCATTTGAGGGCAAAATTAGAACTCGAGGATACAGTTTAAAAATAAAGTATGCCCCACTTAAGATGGAGATGAGAAGGAATTTCTTCTCTTAAACTGTCCTTAATCTTTGGTATTGAATAGACTCCATCCTAAGTTAGAAAGAGTTTTGATTTACAGGAGAGTCAAGGGTTATGGAGCAGACAATAAAGTGGAGTTGAGGCCATAATCACATCAACCATGATCTTTCTGAATAGTGGGGTAACCCTAAAGAAGAAATTGCCTTCTGCTGCTCCTGCTTTGTATGTTCTGATTTGATGTCAATGTGGAACGAACCCTCTGTTTGTTCATCTCTGTTACAGTATTTAGTGTGGAATTAACTCAAATTTGACACTGCAGATGAGTGCAGAACTGATTCCCTGTCTATCACTTATTTTATGTGAGAGTGCAATGATTCTGTCAGTCTCTGTTACTGTACGGGAAACCACGAGGAGAAATGTTTGAGTGCTACTGGTCTCAAACGTACTCAGGGTTAAACCCATCAGCTTTCCCTCCATCAACACCCCAGTTCAAAATCAGCCAACAAGAACCTACCTTCACAGAAAGTGTGCAACTGACTGCCACGTCCAACATCCACCCTGATTAAACATGGTTCTTCATTTGTCTATTTCTGGCCTCAGTTTTCAGAGCAAGAGCTGCAATAATTCACCAGTGAAATCATGTGCACAAAAAATACACAAGGCAGGCAGCATCTGTGGAAGGAGAAACAGAGTTCATGTTTCAGCTCACTGACAATCAGCCTGAAATAAAACTTACTGATATCTGCTAATGGTGGCCGTGGTTTCCACATGGTGAGGTAATGCGTAGTTGTACTGTCGCTGGACTAGTGATTCAGTGCAATGCAATGGGACCAAATATTATTATAGTAGAGAGTAAAATTTGAACGCAAAAAAAATCTGGAATTGAAGGTCTAAAGAGGGCCATCTCATAACCACCCATTTGATTCACTGATGCCCCTACAGGGAAGCAAATCTGCCCACATGAACTGTTCTAGTTTACATGTGACGTCAGACACACAGCAATGTGGTTGACACTTGAATGACCTGTGAAATGATTTAACAAGCCACTCAGTTCAAGGATAATTAGGGCAATAAATGGTGGTCATATCAGTGAAGCCCACATGACATGAATGATGAAACACAGTTCTCAGCACCCAGAAAGCACTCTATCCAACACATTGCTCAGGCACTGAGAGTGGGCATACTCATGATGTGGAGATGCCGGCGTTGGACTGGGGTGAACACAGTAAGAGTTTTAACAACACCAGGTTAAAGTCCAACAGGTTATTTGGTAGCAAATACCATTAGCTTTCCACAGCGCTCCGAAAGCTAATGGTATTTGTTACCAAATAAGCCTGTTGGACTTTAACCTGGTGTTGTTAAAACTCTTACAGTGGACATACCCCCCAGGAGCCGCCTTGTCTCCCATCCCACCAAGCTGCCTGTGTCCTTTTGAAGTTTCCCACTTTCCTCCTCACAGTTGCCAATGCCTCCAACTTTGGTGGCGTGTGGAAATGTTGAGCTTGTGTCCTGTACACCAAGGTGTGTGTCATTAATATATTAAGAAGTTTAACAACACCAGGTTAAAGTCCAACAGGTTTATTTGGTAGCAAAAGCCACACTTTTGCTTTTGCTACCAAATAAACCTGTTGGACTTTAACCTGGTGTTGTTCAACTTCTTACTGTGTTTACCCCAGTCCAACGCCGGCATCTCCACATCATCATTAATATATGTCAGGAAGAGCAGGGCTCCTAACACCGAGCCATGGGGAACTCCACTTCCTCCAGTCTGAGGAAACAACCTTTAACCACGACTCTCTGTTTCCTCTCACTCACACTATTCCATATGGGGCGGTGAGGGTGGCCCCGCTGCACCATCCGCTCCCCGGGCTCCCTCGCCGCACTCCGCCGGCTCTGATCCGGGCTCGGAGAGCCACTGAGATTCGGTTTTGCTGCTGCTACGCGCGGCCCAATTCAGCTTCCGGGAACCGCACCGGGGGGGAGGGGGGGGGGGCGCAGCCTAATGGCGCCCGCGTACTGAGGACCGTTCTGAATGAAATGGACTGTATTCACACGCGCGGTGCGTCCTGGGCTACCCTTCCCACCATTACATTGAATAATATTGTGCATGTGATTATATTTAAACCCGTAGTAATTCTGCCGGCGATTTCGTTGCAAATCCATCTTGTTGTCCTGAAAATCGCCCATATCCAATGAATGCTGAAAATATGAACTTCGTATTCAAATTCGGAAGTATACAAGTCAGCACCTGTGGAGGCAAAATTGTTCAAGTTTAATGTTTCAAGCCAACATTCTTTCCTCAGGACAAGTAAAAGTTAGAAATGTAATACGTTTTAAGAAAATGCAACGGAGACAGTCAGATATCAAAAAGAGCAAACTAAAAAAATGTAACAGTTATACATTTCCTTCAGGAGCAAAAGCATAACAGGAAAAAAGACCCAATCATGGCAAATAAAATTACTCGATTCGAGGTGCAATCATATACATATGGTTACAGGTGTGAAGAACACAAGAGCTGGTTTGAAAGAAAGCAAACACCTGACGTGGGAGCCGAGCGGTGAAGGCGATGGACTGCGAATCTATTGTGCTCTGTAAGCGTGGATTCGCATCCCATCTTTGTCGGAGATCCATTTACCATCTGTCCGTGTTGACCCACTTATTAAGAATGAACTGATGAATTATTTTGAGATTCACCAACCGAGGTGAAGTTTCAACTCAGAGTTCAAAAGGTTTCAAGAGTGTCATTGAGAATATTCAGTGAATTTCATTTTCGGAGTTCATCACAGAGTTCAAGGTGAGGCGGGGGGTGGAGGTTTAACACGGATATCAGAAGGACGTATTTTACACAGAGGGTGGTGGGGGCCTGGAATGCGCTGCCGGGCAAGGTGGTGGAGGCGGACACACTGGGGACGTTTAAGACTTATCTCGATAGCCACATGAACGGAGTGAGAATGGAGGGATCCAAAAGAATGGTCTAGTTTGGACCAGGGAGCGGCGCGGGTTTGGAGGGCCAAAGGGCCCGTTCCTGTGCTCTATTGTTCTTTGGTTGTTTGTTTGAGGGGTGAATACGATTCCGTATTACTCATCCAAATAGGAAACTCGAGCTGGCAATCGATTCAAATCAAGACACCGGTTTTGGGCAGGATTTTGTCACCATGAAAACATATGGTTTCAGAAGCTCCAAAGCAGGCACCAGCTTCATTTGTGTCACCAGAGGCAGATTTTGTCTGTCCAGAATCGGCAGGTCAGCCATGAAAATTAGTGCCAGGTTAGATGGAATGATCATGTTAAATTGCCCCTTCGTGTCAGGAGCATGTTGCAGACGTGGGGTTATGGGGATAGGGCCTGCATGGGATTGTTGTCGGCGCAGGCTCCATGGGCCGAATGGCCTCCTTCTGTACTGTAGGTATTCTATGAAGTTCGGGGCAGCAGTTTCACTTCTCTAAGAATATTGAAAACTGTTCTCCGTTGAACATTGAATACAGGAGTTGGGACGTCTTGTTGAAGTTGTGCAAGACATTGGTAAGGCCACACTTGGAATACTGTGTGCAATTCTGGTCACCCTATTATAGAAAGGATATTATTAAACTAGAAAGAGTGCAAAAAAGATTTACTAAGATGCTACCGGGACTTGATGGATTGAGTTATAAGGAGAGGCTGAATAGACTGGGACTTTTCTTTCTTGAGAGTAGGAGGCTGAGGGATGACCTTATAGAGGCCTACAAAATAATGAGGGGCAGAGACAAGGTAGATAGTCAAAATCTTTTCCCAAAGGTAGTGGAGTCTAAAACGAGAGGGCATCGGTTTAAGGTGAGAGGGGAAAGATACGAAAGTGTCCAGAGGGGCAATGTTTTCACACAGAGGGTGGTGAGTGTCTGGAACAAGCTGTCAGAGGTGGTAGTAGAGGCGGGTACAATTTTATCTTTTAAAAAGCATTTAGATAGTTACATGGGCCAAATGCAGGCAATTGGGATTAGCTCAGGGGTTTATAAAAGGGCGGCAGAAACAAAGGGCCTGTTTCCATGCTGTAAACCTCTATGACTCTACAACATTAAAACTTCTAACCAGTCAATGCCTGTTAGAGAACTGGCCATGAATAGGGCTGACAGCGAAATGGTTCATATCGAATTAGTTACAGCAATTGATTTGTGAATAAGTGTTGATATTATGCTTTCAGAGAGACTGTCATATCTTCTTAAAAGATCAGTGGCACTTGTTTTTTTTTTGTTCAGTAATTTTGTGAATCTATTTGGAGCGGGTGCAGTTTGTCAATATCTGTGCCTCTTGCTTGGCCAGCTCCGCAAGCAGCAGCAGCTCCATTCCTGTCCAGATGTGTGGACACAAACGGGAAATCTCAATTATTGTTCACTGCTGCGATCTCCTGGCTGAACGCGAGTTGTACAACAAGGTAATGATTAATTCAGAACCTTTTTGAATTGGAGTGAAATAACTTACTTACCGATTGAAATGATTGTAAGACATGATATTAATCAAATTCCATGTCCCGGACATATGCTTTCTGACTGCACGTCCCTGCTCACCCCGATCTATCAGAAAATGTAAAACTCCCAGAACTGGAATGTCGGTTCAAGGATTCTCTAATCTCTGATTTCTTTGTCACTTCATTGCTTGTGTATTCATTCCGTAAATACAGAGGGGGTGGCAGAGTGAGGTGAGCGATGGTGGTCACTGTGCGAGCATTTGACTAATGGTCAGTTCCTGGCCAGCACAGCGGTGACTTATTTAATTAGCTATCGCAGGTCACAACAGAAGGGGGTCACTCCTAAAATGAAATTCACTGAATATTCTCATTATCAATGGGTTACTAACGGAAAATCCAGCTTCAACTTTATTTCAGTGTAAACTTTGTTTCAATGGAAGAAGAGGCCTCAGAGCTAATCAATGTGTTCTCAGTCAGAAACAACAGTAAAAAGGTAAGTTAAACTGTCCAGAAAACCCCCCAGCCAAGATTAGTTTACGAACTGTGGCATGGACACTCCTTGTATCAGTGACTGAAGTAGTTCTGTAATTATAACTAACGGAAATAATTATTGATTCGACTGAGTGAGCAATGATGGTATAGTGGTTAGCATTGCTGCTTTCCAAGCAATTGATCCAGGTCCAATTCCTGGTCATCATATTGGTCACGTCTTTATAACCTTAACCACATCCTCTTGCATTTCAAAGCATCTTGACAAATGCAGTTTGACTGCAACATTTGCCGCTGAATAGAATGGACTTCACTTTTTAACATTATGCTTTCGGCCAGAAAATTCGGCTTCAATTTCTTTATATTGAACAAAAAATGCTGAAATAGAAGAAAAGTCTCTGAACTAATGAATGAATTCCAGCATCTCGGACGACTATGTCTGCAGGGCGTGCACCCAATTGCAGCTCCTTACAGAATGCTTGGGTATGTTGAAGCAGCAGTTGGATGCACTTAGGAGCATGAAGGAGGCAGAAAGTGTCATAGATAGGAGCTTTAGAGACGTGGTCACACCGAAATTGCTGGCTGATAGATGGGTGACTGCCAGAAAGGGCAGGCAGTCAGTGCAGGAATCCCCTGTGGTCATCCCCCTCTCTAATAAGTATAACGTTTTGGATACTGTTGGGGGAGATGGGCTATCAGGGGATACCAGCAGCAACAACCAAAGCAGTTGTACTCCGGCTGGCTCTGTTGTAAGCAGGGAGGGACAAAGAGGACTAGAGCAATAGTTATAGGGGACTCTATAGTTAGGGGTGCAGATGTGGACATGAAATAGACTCCAGGATGGTATGTTGCCTCCCTGGTGCCAGGGTCCAAGATGTCTCTGAACGGACAGAAAACATTCTGAAGGGAGAGGGTGAACAACCAGAGGTCGTGGTACATATTGGTACTAACAACATAGGCAGGAAGAGTGATGAGGTCCTGCAGCAGCAGTTTAGGGAGCTGGTAGAAAGTTAAAAAGCAGGACCTCTCGGGTTGTAATCTCAGGATTACTCCCTGTGCCACGTGCTAGTGAGGCAAGGAAGAGGAAGATAGTGCAGCTCCACACGTGGCTAAACAGCTGGTGCAGGAGGGAGGGTTTCAGATATCTGGACCATTGGGGTCTCTTCAGGGGCAGATGGGACCTGTACAAGAAGGACGGGTTGCATCTAAACTGGAAGGGCACAAATATTCTGGCCGGGCTTGCTAGTGTCACACGGGAGGATTTAAACTAGTTTGGCAAAGGAGTGGGAACCAAAGCAAAGGTGAATTTGCTGAAGGGGAACCAGAGAGTAGGGCCAGTAAGACTCAGAGAAACAGCAGGCAGGGTGGGATTGCAAATCAGAGAGGATGTGGTGGACTGAAGTGCATTTGTTTCAATGCGAGAAATGTAACAGGTAAGGCAGATGAGCTTCGAGCTTGGATCAGTACTAGGAACTACGATGTTGTTGCCAATGCAGATTAAGGGAAGGACAGGATTGACAGCTTAACATTCCAGGTTACAGATGTTTCAGGCGGGATAGAGGGGGATGTAAAACGGGTGGGGGAGTTGCACTACTGGTTAAATAGAATATCACAGCTGTACTCTGGGAGGACACCTCGGAGGGCTCATACAGCGAGGCAATATGGGTAGAGCTCAGGAATAGGAAAGGTGTAGTCATAATTTTGAGGGTTTACTATAGGCCACCCAACCGCCAGCGGGAGATTGAGGAACAGGTATGTAGGCAGATTTTGGCAACGTGTAAAAGTAACAGGGTTGTTGTGGTGAGAGATTTTAATTTCCCCGATATTGACTGGGACTCACTTAGCACTAGGGGCGTGGAAGGGGCAGAGTTTGTAAGGAGCATCCAGGAGGGCTTCCTGAAACAGTAGATAGTCCAACTAGGGAAGGGGCCATACTGGACCTGGTATTGGGGAATGAGCCCGCCCAGGTGGTCGATGTTTCAGCAGGGGAGCAGTTCGGGAACAGTGACCACAATTCAGTAAGTTTTAAGGTACTGATCGATAAAGATAAGTGTAGTCCTCAAGTTAAGGTGCTAAATTGGGGGAAGGCTAATTGCAACAATATTAGGCAGGAACTGAATAATGTAGATTGGGGGCAGATGTTTGAGGGCAAATCAACGTCTAGCATGTGGAAGGCTTTCAAGTGTAACTTGATAGGAATTCAGGACCGGCACATTCCTGGAAGGATGAAGGATAAGTATGACAAGTTTTGGTAACCTTGGGTAACGAGAGATATTGTGAGCCTAGTCAAAGAGAAAAAGGAAGCATTTGTCAAAGCTAGGAGGCTGGGAAAACACGAAGCAAGTGTAGAATACAAAACAGGAATTGGGGATTTACCCTGTGTTCAAGCCGCATTTCTCCCCCAGAATCTCTGAAGGTAAACAAGGGGATTCAGGGCTGCCTCCAGCTGCTTCCAATGAGGAGAGCAGAGAACAATATTAAAGTTTCATGAAAATCGAGGCATTATTACTCACAAGCAATATAATGCTTGTGAATGTCTCAGTGACTGAAATCCTTGTACATTCCTGCTTTGTCCAGAAAAATTATTTTGGAGAAACAGAAGCTGCAGTCTCAGCTCTCACTGACATTGTCGCAGAGGCACATTATTAATCCCACACTCAGGGACAGTGCTGCATTTGACAGAAGAGATGGGGAGATGCAATAGGAACTGAATGGTCCAGTTCTAAACAGTGTGCAGAGGGAGCTGAGGTTCAGAGAGATCCTTGAAGGTGAAAGGAAATTTTGAATGAGTCATTAGGAAAGTGGTTTGGATCCTTGGCTTCGTAAGTGGAGGCACTGAGTATAAAATCAGGGAAGCTATGCTCCATTTTTATAAAGCTCTGGTTAACTGCAGCTGCTTTAGGATTGCATCCAGGCCGAGATACCATATTTTCAGAAGTGTATCAGGATCCTTGGGTGGTTGTCAATGAGATTTACTGGATTGGACCCAGGCAATGAGAGATCTTAGATGCAAGGTTGGGTTGGGGAATCCGGAGTTCCTCCCATTGAAGCAAACTGGATTGAGTGGTGCTCTGAGAGGTCTGTAAAACTGTATAAAATATTGAACTATATTACACAGGGGGCAATTGTTACAGTAACTGCGAGCAGAAGGATTTGGAACACTGAAGTTCTAAGATGCATAGAAGTCAGAGCATCATCGCACTTCAGAAGGAAGCATTCGGCCCATTGAGATTGCACCAACTCTCCGACAGGGCATCCCGCACTATCCCCACGTAATTACCCCGATATTTCCCCCAAACCAAACATCCTCGGACATCAAGCTAGCGTGATCAGTCCACCAAACCTGCACATCTTTGAAGAAACTCACGCAGACACGAAGAGAATGTGCAAACTTCACACAGACAGTGAATCAAGGATGGAATTGAAACCGGGTCACTGGCCAGATGAGGCTGTGAATAAGGTTGTAAATAAATTAAACGAGGGCGATGGCCAGGAATCGAACCCGAGTCAAATGCTTGGAAAGCAGCCATCCTCACCACTACACCACCATCGCACGTCCACAGCAGCAGTATTTCGCTGCGAGTAATGGTTCAAACTCATTCCCTTTGAGGATGGTGGAAGCAGAGACGATCAATGATTTTGCAGTAACAGTTTGTACATATTAGCTGCAATGTGTCTAATCTCCAGTTCACCCTGCAGTCCGTCGCCATGCTTATTTGGACAGCAGCATCTTCCCTGTGACAAATATCATTGAGAGGGACAAGCGTTTCAGCACAGCGGAGACTGCATCACATTAAAGACACAATTAATAATTACTGGGACATAAATCTACACTCTTTCTTAACCATTGCTTTAAAATATAAAATTTCGTTCTGAAAATCAGCATGAATTGAGAAGGTGAAATTTCCTTTCTTTGGGATTGTATGAGAAACATATTGTTCCATATGTTTCTTTCTCAGTCTCTGATTGTTTGTGTTTGCCTGTTAGCACCTGTTCCAATTTAACATGTTCAACTTACCGCTCATTCTGTCCATATCAACCTTACATAAGGTAAAAATTACAGCATTTGTGTGACCTTTCTCTGCCTCAAACATATTGTGGTCACTCATTGCTGAATGCTTCGCTGCTGTCAGAATATTAATTAACTCTCTCTCGTTACTTATGACTGAATTCAGCATGAATATTTCTCTGCTGGTTTCAAAGCATCATCGAGTGCAGGAGACAGTAAATGACAAAGGAGTTGATGATATAAGGCTAAGGTAAATGCTCTCGTATTGAAACTAAAAATGTGTCTAAAACTCAAAGAAATGCTTAAGCTTGGGACACAGATTGCACTCTCAAACTGCTAAACAGAGTGTTGAGTCTGGAAGGCTGTAAAGTTCTCAAAGGAAAGATGAGCTTATATTGAGGCTCATTAGAAAACTGCAGGAGGTTGAGGACAGAAAGGTCAGTGTGAGAAAAAGATGGAGAATTAAAATGACTGGTGATCAGAAACTCGGAGTCAGACTTGCAAACTGAACGGATGTTCCATAAACCAATCACTCAGTTTGCCCAAAGTAGTGAGCAGTGACTGTTGGATACATAACTTAAGGAAGTGAACACAAATCACTGTTTCTCCTGTGAGGAGAGATATGGAATGTTTCATAAAAAACACTGCTAATTTATCTTCTGTTTCTTTTGTCAACTGATAATCTCCTTTATCTGTGGCTGACAAGGCTGCAAAGTGCTCCTGTCCCATTTAACACACCTTTGCTCTCACCACGTCCCCTCCCTCCCAAAACCTCTGTTCCTTCACTGTCGCTGGGTTAGAATCATGGAACTCCATTCCTCGCAGCACTGTGGCTCTTCCTGCACCTGAAGGCCTGCAGCCGTTCACCACATTCTCAAGATGAATTAGGGCTGGTCACAAAATGTTGGTCTCACTCGCAATGCCTGGATCCCATGAAGTAATTTTAAAATTCCCTTTCGGCTGTTAACTCACCCTGGTTCATTTCTTATTGTTAATTCTACTATAATCTGCCAACTTGTTCCTCTAACAGAAAGCTATCCCAGGTATGCCAAAGAAACTCCCTACATTTTTGACATGTGCTGCTCTGCTTATTCCAATCTACACAGAAGTTAAAATCCCCCAGTGAAACGACACCTACTTCACTGCAGGCTTGTCAGATCTCACAATGTATATAAACTATTTCCAGGCTGCTATCCGGTGACAACTCCAGCCAAAATTTAAAATATTAATCACTTCTTTATTTCATCTATTTCAGTCCTGGCTGATCTCACCTTATATCCTACCTTATTATGGAAGTTTATGTTTATTTATTAGTTTCACACATAGTCTTACGTTAACACTGTAATGAAGTTACTGTGAAAATCCCCTTTTCCTCACACTCCGACGCCTCTTCGGGTAGACTGAGGGAGAATTTAGCATGGCCAATGCACCTAACCAGCATGTCTTGAGCACTGTGGGAGGAACCAAGTGGAAACCCACACAGACATGGGGAGAACGTGCAAATGCTACACAGATAGTGACTCAAGCCGGAAAATGAACCCTTGTCCTTGGCGCTGAGGCAGCAGCACTAACCAATGTGCCAATGTGCTGCCCTTTTGTGATTTTATCTATAATAATTAGGGTTAAGCTTCAGCCTCTCCATTTTCCCTATCTTTCCTGTAGACCTAGTTACTTGTATGTTTAGTTCCCAGTTCTGACGGTCATGGAGCCATGCACCATTGAGGTGAACATATTGTATCCTCCAAGTTGCATTTGCACTTGCAATTCAGTATGTGCCTAAAGACTGTGCGTGCTTGTATAAAGAGTATTTATTTGAGCCATAAACCCTGTCCTGTCTGTCTGCTCGCATGTTTTACCTACATATTTCCTCTCATCTTTTGGGTGACTTATCCACTTGTTCAGTTTATGAACCAGCCGGGGTGTCTCGAACTAGGAGACACAGTCGCACAACGAGGATCAGCCACTTCAGACTGAAATTAGGTCTGTCTTCACTCAAATGTTTTTGGATTTTTGGAATTCTCTATCCCACAGAGCAGTGGATGATCAGCTGTTGTTTATGTTCAAAACTGAAATCCATAAGAATTTTGGACAATAAGGGATTTGAAGAGTGGGAAGGTAGACTCACGGAGTTAAGGCAATGGATCAGCCGCACTTCATTCATCAGGAGAACAGCACTGATGGGTTGAGTGGTTGACTGTTGCTCTGATTTCTAATGTTGTTTTATACATTTCTTTGCCAAGTGTCTGCACACTACGTGTCCGGGTCCTGTTTTCCTTATATTTGATCACCTGCCTCTGTAACCGAAGCTGTTTGGTCAGCTGGCAAATAGATGTGAGATATTTGAATAATTTGCAAGCCATTGCTGCTGCTGGGCTGAGTGCGTTTCTCACAGAGCGCACAAAGCCCTCAAGGGAGGGTGAATCACAGCCTTGTTAAATAACATGAAAAATACATTCTACACAGCATCTCATAATAGAAGCAAATCCAGGAAAATATCTCAGCAAAGCAATGTAATGAATAGAATTTAGAGGCATATTTATAGATAGAATTTACATTGCATGAGAGTTAAGTGAATAAAAATTTTAGGTGAATAGTGTGAACATTAAACAGCAAAGTAGCTAGGAAGAAAATGTTGGGAAAGGGAAAAGGGAATGGAGTATTTTCAGTAGATAGGAAGTCCAGGAAGACAGTGGTGATGGGTCCAGTCATTGAAAATAAACCCCAGCAGAAATGAGAAGTCAGTTCAGTGACAACCAGTTATCAAACAGAATACAATAAGGATCAAGGTAATAACTGAGAAAAATGTAAAGAAGAAAAATAATAGATTACAAATAGAACATTCTGAGGAGTTGACAATGTAACTTATGAAGATAAACCTGAACAGAATGCTGATGAACAAAGAGAATAGCAATGATTCAACAACATCAGGAGAAATATATTCTGCTCAAACAGGAACCCATTATCCAATAATGAAATGCCTTGGACGAATAAAGGGATGAGGGGGAAATTGAAATTAAATAAAAGGTTTGTGCTGAAAAAACATTAACAGCAAATGAGAGGATGATGAAAGGAAACATCAGGATGTCCGGCAGCATAGAAATCAGACAATTCGATAGTGCAGAAGGAGGCTATTCGGCCCCTCGAGTCGGCACAGACCACACTCCCACCCAGCCCCCATCCCCACAACCCCACATATTTACCGTAGCTAGTCCCCCCGACACGAAAGGGCAATTTAGCAGGGCCAATCCATCTAACCCGCACACCTTTGGACTGTGGGAGGAAAGCGGAGCACCCGGAGGGAACCCACGCAGACATGGGGAGAATGTGCAAACTCTGCACAAGCCGGGAATCAAACCGGGTCCCTGGCGCTGTGAGACAGCAGTGCCAACCATTTTCCACCTTTCCTGTGTCAAAGAGAAACTACATAATTAAGTTATAGAAACATAGAAAAACTACAGCACAAACAGGCCCTTCAGCCCACAAGTTGTGCCGAACACGTCCCTACCTTCTAGACCTACCTATAACCCTCCATCCTATTAAGCTCCATGTACTCATCCAGGAGTCTCTTAAAAGACCCTATTGAGTTCGCCTCCACCACCACTGACGTCAGCCGATTCCACTCGCCCACCACCCTCTGTGTGAAAAACTTACCCCTAACATCTCCCCTCTACCTACCCCCCAGCACCTTAAACCTGTGTCCTCTCGTAGCAGACATTTCCACCCTGAGAAAAAGCCTCCGAGAGTCCACCCGATCTATGCCTCTCAACATCTTATACACCTCTATTAGGTCTCCTCTCATCCTTCGTCTCTCCAAGGAGAAAAGACCGAGCTCGCTCAGCCTATCCTCATAAGGCATGCCACTCAATCCAGGCAACATCCTTGTAAATCTCCTCTGCACCCTTTCAATCTTTTCCACATCCTTCCTATAGTGAGGCGACCAGAACTGAGCACAGTACTCCAAGTGGGGTCTGACGAGGGTCTTATATAGCTGCATCATTACCCCCGGACTCCAAAACTCAATCCCTCGATTGATAAAGGCCAGCACACCATATGCCTTCTTAACCACCTCCTCCACCTGCGGGGCCGATTTTAGAGTCCTATGGACCCGGAACCCCAAGGTCCTTCTGATCCTCTACCGTACTAAGAGTCTTTCCCTTTATATTGTACTCCTTCATCCCATTTGACCTACCAAAATGGACCACGACGCATTTATCTGGGTTGAAGTCCATCTGCCACTTCTCTGCCCAGTCTTGCATCCTATCTCTGTCCCTCTGTAACTTCTGACATCCCTCCAGACTATCCACAACCCCACCAACCTTCGTGTCATCGGCAAACTTACCAACCCATCCCTCCACTTCCCCATCCAGGTCATTTATGAAAATGACAAACAGCAAGGGTCCCAGAACAGATCCCTGGGGCACACCACTGGTGACCGACCTCCATTTAGAAAAAGACCCATCTATACCCACTCTCTGCCTCCTTTGGGCAAGCCAGTTCTGGATCCACCGGGCAGCAGCCCCTTGGATCCCATGCCCTCTCACTTTTTCTAGAAGCCTTGCATGGGGGGGACCTTATCGAACGCCTTGCTAAAATCCATATAAACCACATCTACCGCCTTCCCTTCGTCCATGTGTTTAGTCACATTTTCGAAGAACTCCACCAGGCTCGTAAGGCACAATCTGCCCTTGACAAAGCCATGCTGAGTATTCTTGAGCATACTAAACCTCTCTAAATGCTCAGATATCCTGTCCCTCAGGATCTTCTCCATCAGTTACCAACCACTGAGGTTAGACTCACCGGTCGGTAATTACCTGGGCTATCCCTATTCCCCTTCTTGAAAATAGGAACCACATCCGCAATCCTCCAACACCTCTCACGTCTCCATCAATTTATGAAGGAACGCCAAATTAATGAGTAAAATTTACAATGGGCACAGAATAAGAGAAGGCAAATCAGAATCGAGAAAAAGTCACCGAAGGATGCACAAGTAATAAACTCAGATGACAGAATTGTAGGAGAAATATTGAATTGTTACTCTGCCTCAGTTTTTACAAGTCAACTGACCAAATGGGCTGAACGTCATGTCAAGAAAATTTCAGGACGTCTATTAAAGAGGGGATAGCAGTGAAACATGGAGGTGATAAATCCATGGAGAAGGATGAATTGTATCCAGTTATGCTAATACAGGTAAGGGAAGATCCCACTGGAGCTGATGCAGTCAGATCTAGACTTCACACCTCAAGAATGAGGTATTTTCTCAGGATGGGGTGCAGAGGACAGATTCTACCGGATGATACTAACGATTGAAGGGTGTCATTACGAGGACCGATTGTGTAGAAGAGTACTGTTGCCTCTAAACATTCGCAGATGAAGAGACAATCTTTGGTAATAATAAGCTGAATATAGGATGAAATTCGATAGAGAAAAAGAAACTAATTCTTCAGCTGAATGAATCCTAAAGGAAACATTTTCCTCAAGTTAAGGTGAAGCCCCTCATCTCTGTCTCTGCTCCATCTCTCTTTCTGATTGTGCCACTCCTAGTTCATTCCCTTTCAGTCTTCCAGCATTTCTCCCCCTCTGCTTACTCTCGAGTCATCTCACTTTCTTATTCTCTGACCCTTGCTTTTCATTCAATTCTCATTTTCCCTTCTTGCTTCTGCATTCTCCATCTTTTGGCTTCTGCATCCCCTGCTCCCTCCTCTTTCCCTCTTGATTTTCTCTACCTCATCCCGCTCATTCATTCTCTCTTCTCTCATTAAGAATTTCTCTTCATCCCATTGTCTTTCTTCTCCACTCTCCGTAATCCTGTCTTCACTATGTCCGTTTCCTTTCAATCTGTTTCTTTCCCCTCTCTACCCATGTCTACCCTAAAAAATAAAATTGTTGATGTTTTAGGTCAGTGCGAAAACAAACCTTTCCACTTGAACCCAGCCTGTAGTCTAACACATTGCTTTCTGATGAATCCAGCTTCTCCATTCCCTGTTTGAAATGAGCTGCCTGAATGTTCCAGGCTCCATCCATGGCTTCAAGTACAACAAGATAGGGATGAAATCGAGAGGAACCTTTGCTTTTCATTCCAATGTTTTTCTGCAGTTCTGCCTTCCGATCTCCAGAACTAACTCTATTTCATCCTATTTGGTAGATATAGCCACTCACTTATGGATATGTGCTGCATGGGGAATGTAGAACCACAGGACTCATTCTTATATTAAAGATCAGTCATTAGTGACAAAGATCAAGGAAAATTTATTGTTGAAATGACTGTGACTCTTTGGCGTTTCCTATCCCAGATTGTAGACGCTCAGGCATTGGGTATATTTAGGAGACAATATGATAGATGTTTGGATACCAAGAGGATAAAAGGATAAGGGGGTGTATCTGGAAGGTTGACTTCAGATAGAAGACCAGTCATTATCATATTGAGTATCAGCGCAGCTTCCGGAGGCTTCACGGCCTATTCCTGTTCCCATTTCAGATGTGTTTGAATGTTCTTACACCTGTGAAGTATTCTGTCCGGTTTATCTTATAAAGCTTGCTTTTTATAACTTTATTTTTGACTGTATATCTCTGTAACTGAATTAAATGATCAATTTGCCAAATTCATCAAAAACATTTTAATGGTTGGCAGGGAATTGCTTCAGATGTGTGGAGCTTATTCCCATACAGCACACTATTGCCTCAGGGAAGGGTAAAGCACATCCTGCTTACGTAACACAAACAAAAACGGCCTGCAGGATAACAAATATTAGAATGACGTTCGAGGAAACTGTTTCAACAAAGCTAGGGAATGAGTGAAATTCACAGTACGATAATCCGGAGAGATTTCAAAGCAAGGGAGAGGTAATAATGATGCGATTAGGCAAGAATTAGGGGGCATAAGTTGGGAACAGAAACTGTCAGGGAAAGGCACTAATGAAAAGTGGAACTTTTTCAAGGAACAAATACTGGGTGTCCTTGATAGGTATGTCCCTGTCAGGCAGGAAGGAAATGGCCGAGTGAGGGAACCATGTTTCACGAAAGAGATGGAA
Source organism: Mustelus asterias (assembly GCF_964213995.1). Classification (NCBI taxonomy): domain Eukaryota; kingdom Metazoa; phylum Chordata; class Chondrichthyes; order Carcharhiniformes; family Triakidae; genus Mustelus; species Mustelus asterias. The sequence continues at coordinate 23,575 of NW_027592105.1, forward strand.
TGTCTTGTGAAAAGGAAGAGGGAAGCTTATGTAGGGATGAGGAAACAAGGTTCAGATGGCTCGATTGAGGGTTACAAGTTAGCAAGGAACGAGCTGAAAAAGGGGCTTAGGAGAGCGAGGAGGGGACATGAGAAGTCCTTGGTGGGTCGGATCAAGGAAAACCCCAAGGCTTTTTACTCTTATGTGAGGAATAAAAGAATGACCAGGGTGAGGTTAGGGCCGGTCAAGGACAGTCGTGGGAACTTGTGTGTGGAGTCAGTAGAGATAGGCGAGGTGATGAATGAATACTTTTCTTCAGTGTTCACCAAGGAGAGGGGCCATGTTTTTGAGGAAGAGAAGGTGTTACAGGCTAATAGGCTGGAGGAAATAGATATTCGGAGGGAGGATATCCTGGCAGTTTTGAATAAACTGAAGGTTGATAAGTCCCCTGGGCCTGATGAAAGATATCCTAGGATTATTTGGGAGGCAAGGGATGAGATTGCAGAACCTTTGGCTTTGATCTTTGGGTCCTCGCTGTCCACGGGGATGGTGCCAGAGGACTGGAGAATGGCGAATGTTGTTCCTCTGTTGAAGAAAGGGAATAGAAATGACCCTGGTAATTATAGACCGGTTAGTCTTCCTTCGGTGGTTGGTAAATTGACGGAAAAGGTCCTGAGGGATGGGATTTACGATCATTTAGAAAGATGCGGATTAATCTGGGATAGTCAGCACGGATTCGTGAAGGGCAAGTCGTGCCTCACAAATTTGATTGAATTTTTTGAGGAGGTAACTAAGTGTATTGATGAAGGTCGGGCAGTTGATGTCATGTACATGGATTTTAGTAAGGCGTTTGATAAGGTCCCCCATGGTCGGCTTATGATGAAAGTGAGGAGGTGTGGGATAGAGGGAAAGTTGGCCGATTGGATAGGTAACTGGCTGTCTGATCGAAGACAGAGGGTGGTGGTGGATGGAAAATTTTCGGATTGGAGGCAGATTGCGAGCGGAGTGCCACAGGGATCAGTGCTTGGTCCTCTGCTCTTTGTGATTTTTATTAATGACTTAGAGGAGGGGGTTGAAGGGTGGATCAGTAAATTTGCTGATGACACCAAGGTTGGTGGAGTAGTGGATGAGGTGGAGGGCTGTTGTAGGCTGCAAAGAGAAATAGATAGGATGCAAAGCTGGGCTGAAAAATGGCAAATGGAGTTTAACCCTGATAAATGTGAGGTGATTCATTTTGGTAGGACTAATTTACAGAGTCAAAGGTAGGGTTCTGAAGACTGTGGAGGAACAGAGAGATCTTGGGGTCCATATCCACAGATCTCTAAAGGTTGCCACTCAAGTGGATAGAGCTGTGAAGAAGGCCTATAGTATGTTAGCTTTTATTAACAGAGGGTTGGAGTTTAAGAGCTGTGGGGTTATGCTGCAACTGTACAGGACCTTGGTGAGACCACATTTGGAATATTGTGTGCAGTTCTGGTCACCTCACTATAAGAAGGATGTGGAAGCGCTGGAAAGAGTGCAGAGGAGATTTACCAGGATGCTGCCTGGTTTGGAGGGTAGGTCTTATGAGGAAAGGTTGAGGAAGCTAGGGCTGTTCTCTCTGGAGTGGAGGAGGCTGAGGGGAAACTTAATAGAGGTTTATAAAATGATGAAGGGGATAGATAGAGTGAACGTTCAAAGACTATTTCCTCGGGTGGATGGAGCTATTACAAGGGGGCATAACTATAGGGTTCGTGGTGGGAGATATAGGAAGGATATCAGAGGTAGGTTCTTTACGCAGAGAGTGGTTGGGGTGTGGAATGGACTGCCTGCAGTGATAGTGGAGTCAGACACTTTAGGAACATTTAAGCGGTTATTGGATAGGCACATGGAGCACACCAGGATGATAGGGAGTGGGATAGCTTGATCTAGGTTTCAGATAAAGCTCGGCACAACATCGTGGGCTGAAGGGCCTGTTCTGTGCTGTACTGTTCTATGTTCTATGTTCTATGTCTGTGGGGATATTGCTTAAATTGGAACTATAGAGATAGCTAGCTGTTAAGAATTATACTTTGTCATGTTTAAGTATTGTAATTCGGAAAAGTCATGTTAATTCTTTTTGTTATATTCAAACTGTGTTCTTAAATGAAGCCTGTTCCAATAAAAGCTTCCGAATGGGTAATTCGACTCATACCTGGTGCAAAATGCTCACCATAATGCCAAAATCAAATGAAAAGTTAGGGGCTAGGCTAACTTCACAATGCACCTTGGAATTTCTGATCTAGTCCTTAACACCAGGGAATTGTAACATAAATGTGACAGAGCTGTGGCCCATTGCAAACTCCCAGGCTCAAAAATCAGTCGATCAATTTCGCTTCATGATCAACGTCATCACTTCTTTTGCTGAACAGTTGCTGGAAATGATGGGAATGGGGCGGCACGGTGGCACAGTGGGTGGCAGTGCTACCTTACAGCGTCAAGAACCTGGTTTCGATTCCTGGCTTGGGTCACTGTCTGTGTGGAGTTTGCACATTCTCCCCCATGTCTGCGTGGGTTTTCTCTGGGTGCTCCGGCTCCGTTCCACAGTCCAAAGATGCGTGGGTTAGATGGGTTGGCCATGCTAAATTCCCCCTTTGCGTCATGGTGACTAGCTTCGGTTAAATGGGAAAGGGGCTGTGGTCGGTGCAGGCTTGATGGGCCGAATGGCCTCCTTGTGCAGTGTAAGATTCTATGATTTGCTTTTTCTCATTTTCAGGTCAACTATACCACTGGTTCCAATAATTCTTCACCACAGCCTTTTATCTTGCACTCTGATTCCTTCAGGCATTTCACCACCTCATCTCTCACTTTTTCTTGATCGTGGACATTTCATTTTTTTTTCTTCTTCCCATCCACATTCCTTCTTTTTCTTGTCAAAATATGAAACCTATTACATATCTAACCTCATTCAGATGAAGGAGAACGAGGGCACCGTGGTTAGCACTGTTCCCTCACAGTGCCAGGGACACGGGTTCAATTCCAACCGCGGGTCACTATCTGTTCGGAGTTTTCACTTTCTCTCTGTGTCCGCGTGGGTTTCATCCGGGTGGTCCGGTTTCCTCCCACACTCCAAATATGTGCGTGTTAGGTTGATGGGCCATGCTAAACTGACTGTAGTGTCGGGGGATTAGTGGGGTAAATGTGTGGGGTTGCGGGAATAGGGCGTGGGTGGGATTGTAGTCGGTACAGACTCGGTGGGCTGAATGGCCTTCTTCTGAATTGTAGAGATTCTGTGATTCTCGGGGTCATAGTTTGAGGATAAGGAGTAAACCTTTTAGACCTGAGGTGAAGAGAAATTTCTTCACCCAAAGAGTGGCGAATGTGTGGAATTCACCACCATGGAAAGTAGTTGAGGCTAAAACATTGTCTGATTTCAAGTAGAAATTAGATATCGCTCTTGGGGCTGAAGGGATCATGGGATATGGGGGAGGGTCGGGGGGGATCAGGATAATGAATTTGATGATCAGCCATGATCAAAATGAATGGCGGATCAGGTTCGAAGGGCCTTTCTCCAGAGATGCAGCCTCTCGCGCTGAGAATCTGCAGCGTTTTCTTTAGAGCCATAGAGGTTTACAGCATGGAAACAGGCCCTTTGGCCAAACTTGTCCATGCTGCCACTCTTTCGAACCACTAAGCTGGTCCCAATTGCCCACGTTTGGCCCATATCCCTCTTTACCCATCTTACCCATGCAACTGTCTAAATGCTTTTTAAAAGATAAAATTGTACCCGCCTCGACTACTACATCTGGCAGCTTGTTCCAGACACTCACCACCCTCTGTGTTAAAAAAGTGCCCCTCTTGCCCCTTTCGTATCTCTCCCCTCTCACCTTCAACCTATGCCCTTTAGTTTTAGACTCCCCTGCCTTTAGGAAAATATGTTGACTATCCAGCTGATCTATGCCCCTCATTATTTTTTAGACTTCAAAAAGCTAACCCCTATGTCTCGTACACTCCAGGAAAAAAAGTCCCAGTCTACCCAGCTTCTCCTTATAACTCAAACAGTCAAGTCCTGGAAGCATTCTAGTAAATCGTTTCTGCACTCTTTCCAGTTTTAATAAAATCCTTTCGACAATAGGCTGATCAGAACTGTACAGTATTCCAAGTGTGGCCTTACTGATGTCTTTTGTTGTATAGCTGATTTAACCTATCCAGCCCATGTGTTTTTATTTTAATGACTAGTTTACAATGGTTTCCGAACTGTACAATACAGTGAGATTTGGCATACCAACTTCACAAACACAACCTCCATAGCGAGAGTATTTGAGTAGTGGAATAGGGACGTTTTGCTGCAATTGTACAGGGCATCCACCTGTCTTGCACGTCTTTGGCTACCTTTTAAAGGATGTGAGGCAACCCGCCTCCATCACCCTCCCAGGCAGCACATTCCAGACTGTCACCACCCTCTGGTTCAGGACGTTTTTCCTCACATCCCCCCTAAACCTCCTGCCCCTCACCTTGAACCTAAGCCCCCTCGTGACTGACCCTTCAACTAAGGGGAACAGCTGCTCCTTATCTACTTTGTCCAGGCCACACCTGGAGTGTTGTGTGCAGTTTTGGTGTCCTTATCTGAGGAAGGATATACTTGCTGTCGAGGGAGTGCAGCAAAGGTTTACCAGGCTGATTCCTGGGATAGCAGGTGTGACATATGAGGAGAGACTAAGTCAGTTATGTTCACTGGAGTTTAGAAAAGTGAGAGGGGTTCTCACAGAAACTTATAAAATTCTAACAGGGTTAGACAGTGTGGATACAGAAAGAATGTTACGATGGTGGGGGAGTCCAGAACTAGAGGGACATAGTTTGAGGATAACCTTTTAGAACTGACGTGAGGAGAACTTTATTTACCCAGAGAGTGGTGGGATTCTCTACTGCAGAAAGCAGCTGAGGTCAAAACGTTGTGAGATTTCAACAATAAATTAGATACCGCTCTTGGGTCTAAAAGGATCGAGAGATATTGGGGGGAAGGGGGGGTGGGGGAAATCAGGATATTGAATTTGATGATCATCCATGATCAAAATGAACGGTGGAGCAGGCTCGAAGGGCCGAATGGCCTACTCCTGCTTCTATTTTCTACGTTATTATGTTTCCATCAGTATTATTATATCGATTCCAGCCTCGGTGCATCTTCTCTCCGTGTCTCTGTGGGTTTCCTCCAGGTGCTCCAGATTTGGTCCCAGATTCTAAAGATGTGCGGGTTAGGTGGATTGGCCATGCTAAATTGACCCTCAGTGTCTAAAGACGTGTAGGTTAGGTGGATTGACCATGCTAAATTGTCCCTTAATGCCCAGAAATGTGTAGGTTAGGTGGATTGGTCGTGCGAAATTGCCCCTTAATGTTCAATCATTTTCAGGTTAGGTGGATTGGCCATGCCAAATTGCCCCGTGGCGTCCAATGATATGCAGGTTAGGTGGATTGACCATGTTAATTCGTCCCTTAGTGCACGAAGATGTGCTGGTGAGGTGAATTGGCCATGCTAAGTTGCCCCTTTGTTATCCAAAGAGTGTGGGTTAGGTGGATTGGCCATGCTAAATTGTCCCTTAGTGTCAGGGGGACGAGTAGGTTAAATACTTGCAGTTACGGGGAGATGGAATGGGTGGAATTGTTGCCAGTGTCGACTTAATGCGCTGAATGACCTCCTTCTGCACCGTATGGATTTGATGAAAGGAGAGATCTAAGCTTTGTCCTGGATGTCAGATACATGGGAAGTATTAATGGTGCCACGAAGGAATGAAGAGTGTTAAAAGCGGCAAACGGTGAGGTGGCAGAATCTGTTAATTGGAGCCACAGCAGAACAAGGCACAGGTGGTCAAGTGGGGGTGGGGGGGAAGGGGGGGGGGGGGGTGTTGTGCTGGGGGCAGGCCAGTGTGCCGTAAAGCAACTGACAGCAAAATAAGAAAGGGGTGGGATGGGGCATTAAGATAGGGGGAAGTCTGCATTCTAAAACTGTTGAACTCAACGTTGAGTCCAGAAGACTCACAAGGACAATCGAAAGGTGCTGCTCCTCCAGTTGGCGTTGGGTGTCACTGGAACATAGCAACAGCCCGAGGATGGACACTTGGGCGTGAGAGAATGTTGCAACTCGGACATCTCTCCCGCTACCTTGAAAACCCCTCATCCTCCTCTCTCGGGGTTGCAGGCCAATGATGGGTACTGGATACACGTACTGAAGTATTGTGTATATTTTTCGTTCATAAAACCAGAAGACCATAAGACATAGGAGCAGAATGAGGCCACTCGGCCCATCAGGTCTGCTCCACCATTCAGTCATGGCTGATATTTTTCTCATCCCCCATTCTCCTGCCTTTTCCCCATAACCCCTGATCCCCTTATTAATCAAGAACCTATCTATCTCTGTCTTAAAGACACTCAATGACCTGGCCTCCACAGCCTTCTGCGGCAAAGAGTTCCACAGATTCACCACTCTCTGGCTGAAGAAATTCCTCCTCATATCTGTTTGAAAGGATCGTCCCTTTCGCCTGAGTTTGTGCCCGCTGGTTCTAGATTTTCTTACGAGTGGAAACATCTTCTCCACATCCACTCTATCCAGGCCTTGCAGTGTCCTCTACGTTTCAATAAGATCCCCGGTCATCCTTCCAGATTCCAATGAGTACAGACACAGAGTCCTGAAGCGTTCATCATACAACAAGCTGTTCATTCCAGTGATCATTCTTGTGAACCTCTTCTGGACCCTTCCCAAGGCCAGGACATCCTTCATTAGATATGGGGCCCAAAACTGCTCACAGTACTCAAAATGGGGTTCCACCAAAGCCTTATACAGCCTCTGAAGTACATGCCTGCTCTTGTATTCTAGCCCTCTCGATATGAATGCTGACTCAGAGGTGGTTCCCGCAGATTGGAAAACAGCAAATCTGGCTTAAATCTGTTTAAAAAAGGAGGTGGACAAAAAGTGGGTAACTATAGACCGGTTAGTTTAACTTCTGTAGTAGGGCAAATGCTTGAGTCTATCATCAAGGAAGAAATAGCAAGACACCTGGATATAAATTGTCCCATTAGTAAGATGAAGGATGGGTTCATGACGGGCAGGTCATGTTTGACTAATTTGGTGGAAATCTTTGAAAACATTACATGCGCAGTGGACAATGGGGAACCTTTGGATGTGGTGTACCTGGATTTTCAGAAGGCATTTGACAATTTGACCAAAGACTGCTGCATAAGATAAAGGTGCACGATGTTACTGGTAATGTATTAGCATGGATAGAGGATTGGTTAACTAACAGAAAGCAAAGATTGGAGGTAAATGGGTGTTTTTCCGGATAGCGATCAGTGACTAGTGATGTGCCTTGTGGATCAGTGTCCCGACCGCAGTTGTTTACGATTGACGTCGATGATTTGGATTCGGGGACCAAGTGTAGTCTGTCAAAGTTCACAGAGGACACTAAGATGAATGGCAGAGCAAAGTGTGCAGAGGATGCTGAAAGTCTGCAAAGGGATATAGATAATCTAAGCGAGTGGGCGAGGGACTGACGGATGGAGTACAATGTTGGTAAATGTGAAGTCATCCTTTTTGGTAGGAATAACAGCAAAGTGGTAAAGAATTGCAGCATGCTGCTGCGCAGAGGGACCTGGGTGTCCTTGTGCAAGAATCACAAGGAGTTGGTTTGCAGGTGCCGCAGGTAATTAAGAAGGCAAATGGAATTTTGTCCTTCATTGTGAGAGGGATGGAGTTTAAAAACAACGAGGTGAAGTTGCATCTGGATAACGTGCTGCTGAGGCCACGCCTGGAGTAATGTGTACAGTTTTGGTCTCCTTACTTGCGACCAGTATACTAGCACTGGAGGGTGTGCAGAGGAGATTCACTAGGTTGATTCTGGAGTTGAGAGGATTAGCTAATGAGGAGACGCTGAGTAGACTGGGGCTATACTCATTGGAATTCAGAAGAATGAGGGGAGAACTTATAGAAACATATAAGATTATGAAGGGAATAGATAAGATAGAAGCAGGGAAGTTGTTTCCACTGGCGGGTGTAACCAAAACTAGGGGACATCGCCTCAAAATAAGGGGGAGTAGATTTAGGACTGAGTTGAGGAGGAACTTCTTCACCCAAAGGGCTGTGACTCATTGGAATTCCCTGCCCAGTGAAGCAGTTGAGGCGACCTCATTGAATGTTTTTAAGGCAAGGATAGATAAAACTTTGAACAGTAAAGGAATTAAGGGTTATGGTGAGCAGACGGGTAAGTGGAGCAGAGTCCACAAAAAGATCAGGCAAGATCTTATTGAATGGCGAAGCAGGCTCGAGGGGCCAGATGGCCTCCTCCAGCTCCGAGTTCTTATGTTCTTATTGCATTCGCCTTCCTAACTGCCGACAGAACCTCACGTTAACCTTAAAATAATCTTGAACAATGATTTCCAAGTCCCTTTGTGTTTCTGATTTCCTGAGCATTTTCCCACTTAGAAAATGGTCTATGCCTCAATTCCTCCTTCCAAAGTGCATAATCTCACACTTTTCCACATTGTATTCCATCTGTCAGAGGAAAGACATCGATAAACTGGAAAGAGTCCAAAGAAGATTTACGCATATGTTGCCAGCACTAGTGGGCCTGAGTTATCGGGTGCGGTTGGCCAGACTAGGGCTTTATTTCTTGGAATGCAGGAGAATGAGGAGTGACCTTATTGAGGAGTATAAAATCATGAGGGGCATCGATCGGAAAAACGCACAATGGGTGTGATTTTACAGCTTCGCTTGGGCGAGACCGGAAATTCCCACTGTGGCCAAATGGGCCATCGAAAATGGCGATTTTATAAAAGAATCATAGAAACCCTACAGTGCAGAAGGAGGCCATTCGGCCCATCAAGTCTGCACCGACCACAATCCCACCCAGGCCCTACCCCCACATATTTACCCGCTAATCCCTCTAACCGACACATCTCAGGACTCTAAGGGGCAATTTTTAGAATGGCCAATCAACCTAACCCGCACATCTTTGGACTGTGGGAGGAAACCGGAGCACCCGGAGGAAACCCACGCAGACATGAGGAGAATGTGCAAACTCCACACAGACAGTGACCCAAGCCGGGAATCGAACCCAGGACCCTGGAGCTGTGAAGCAGCAGTGCTAACCACTGTGCCACCGTGCCGCCCCAAAGAGCTCTGGGACAATTGGGCAAGAACTAAAACAGGAGGCTGCAGCTTAAAAGACAGAGATAAACAGGCTGCAGTTCAGACGGCTGAATACACAGGAAATAGGCCATCCCAAAGACCACGAGCACTCTCTGGTCAAACATACTTGTTTACCAGACAAAGGGGGGCCTTAACCCCTTATTTGGGAGGGAGGTCTGTGACGTATGTGCCTCCAGCTCCTACAGGCAGGGCCGTTGGGTACACCCAGAGATCGGTGTGGCAGCACCTGATTGGACTCTTATCGATCAGGGTGGTCAAGTCCTGATCGATTGATTGACAAGAATCAGGAGACCGCCCAAAAGGAGACAAAACCAAGAGGGATAAAAGGTACTGCATGACAGAAGAAGCTCTCTCTCTCTCTGACCTCACGAACAAGTTACAACAACGGTGACTATCGCCAGCGACGACCAGCACGAGGAGAGCCACCACACCCGAGAAGGAAGGAAGACCAGAGCCAGAGTGCCAGGCGAGACCAAAGGACCAGACTACGCAGAGGGCTACAGAGACCAGCGCACAGATAAAGGCCAATATCTGCCTGGCTACTTGCCAGTCACGCAAAGTTAAGTTAAGGTCTAGTATTGGACTTGAGCTTTAGTATTTCTGTAAGATAACTTATTGTTAGTTGGGTGGGTGATTACTGATTGTGTGTGTAAATAAATATTGTTGCACTAACAAGAAATCTACTCGCATTCTTTGTCTACCGTTTCAGGGCTAAAACAGACTGTGCAGTAGGCACAACCCCGCCCAAGGTCAGTGGAGATTTCCGTTGTCAAGCCCTCGCCTGATCTGATTCTGGGTGGTAGTGTTCCGGCCATAGTCTTTTTCCCAGGGAAGGGGGGTTGAAAACTAGAGGGTATACGTTTAAGGTGACAGGGGAAAGATTTAAAAGGGACCTGAAAGGCAACTTCTTCATGCAGAGAGTGGTGCGTCTATGTAATGAGCTGCCAGAGAAAATGGTTGAGGCAGGTTCAATAGCAACATTTAAAAAGCATTTGGATAAGCACCTGGATGGGAAAGGATTAGAGGGATAGGGACCAAATGCAGGCAAATGGGACTAGCTGGGAGGGCACCATGGTCGGCATGGATCGGTTGGGCCGAAGGCCTGTTTCCCTGCTGTATTTCTCGATAACTCTATGACTCCTCCATACACAAATGCTATTTTAAAGTATTTCTTTTTGGGGATTATGTATCGCTGTGACAATTATGACTGCAGTAAGAAGTCTCACAACACCAGGTTAAATTCCAACAGATTTATCTGGAATCACGAACTTTCGGAGCACTGCTCCTTCATCAGGTGAGTGGAGAGATAGGTTTCAGAAACACAGCATATATAGACAGAGACACAATTGCAAGATAATGGTAGGAATGTGGGTGTTGTGAGACTTCTTACGGTGCCCACCCCAGTCCAACACCGGCATCTCCACAATTATGACTACAAATGCAAGTATTTGCATTATTTACAAGGGTGTTGATGACATTAATTGTGCTGAATTTCAGTGCATGTTAATCTGTGTTACTTAAATAGATATTAAGATCATGCATTAATTATTGGGGTCATTTGTGTATGTTGCAGGAAGTGTACGTTTCTGTATATTGTGAAATATTACGTTTCTTCATTCCTCGACGTCAATTTGCAGCATATTATCTGTTCAGATACTTCTAATTCGATGATTATATTTAAATTATGTCAATGCCAAAACACCTTTGCTTTTAGGGAGAAGTCACTCTCGAACCTTTGCCTTCTCGAATCACTGTAAACGTCCATTTTCCTGTTAGGAGAGGCGGTGGCCTCGTGGTATTATTGCTCGACTATTAATCCAGAAACTCAGCTAACGTTCTGGGGGGCGTGGGTTCGAATCCTGCCATGGCAGTTTGTGGAATTTGAATTCAATGAAAAGCATCTGGAATTAAGAATCTATTGATGACCATGGAACCATTGTTGGAAAAACCCATCTCGTTTACTAATGGCCTTTAGGGAAGGAAATCTACTGTCCCTACATGTGGCTCCAGAGCCACAGAATGTGGTTGACTCTCAACTGCCCTCAGACCAAGGGCAACTAGGGAAGGGCAATAAATGCTGGCCAGCCAATGATACCCAATGAATAAAAAGAAATTGGCACTTCCTGGGTAATTTACCTTCACTGACAGGTTCTGCTCTTACTTTCTGCAGTGTATTTTGATCACCCATTTATCCTCTTTTGCTTCACTGATTCCTTGGATGGCAGGATTGATGTATGAGGAGAGACTGAGTCAGTTAGGGTTGTATTCGCTGGTGTTCAGAAGAATTGGGAGGTAGGGGGGAGTTGGGGGGGGGGGGAGGGTTGGGTATCTCATAGAAATCTTTACAATTCTGACAGGACTAGACAAGGTACAGGCAAGAGGGATGTTTCATTGGTGGGGGAGTCCAGAACCAGAGGTATCACTCTGGGGAAACAGCGTCAATCATTCAAGACAGAGATGAGGAGGAATTTATTCACCAGAGATGGGTCAGCCTGTGGAATTCACTCCCACAGTAAGAAGTTGGGCTCCAGTTTCCTCCCACAGTCCAAAGGATGTGCGGGTTAGGTGCATTGGTCATGCTAAATTCCCCCTCAGTGTACTTGAACAGGCGCTGGAGTTTGGCGACTGGGGAATTCTCACAGTAACTTAATTGCAGTATTAATGTAAGCCGACTTGTGACTGATAAATAGACTTTAACTTCAGCTGTTAAGTTGAGGCCAAAACATTGAATGTTTTCAAGAAGGAATTGGAGATAGCACTTGAGGCAAAGGGGAACATAGAAACCAGAAGAAGGAGTAGGCCATTCGGCCCTTTGAGACTGCTTTGCCATTCATTATGATCATGGCTGATCATCAAATTCAATATCCTGATCCCCCTTCCCCCATCCCCCCATATCCCTTGATCCCTTTAGCCACAAGAGCTATAGAAACATGAAACTGGAACAAGGGAGCGGCACGGTATCACAGTGATTAGCACTGCTACCTCACAGCGCCAGGGACCCGGGTTCGATTCCCGACTTGGTTCACTGTCTATGTGGAATTTGCACATTTTCCCCGTGTTTGCGTGGGTTTCCTCCGGGTGCTCCGGTTTCCTCCTACAGTCCAAAGATGTGCAGGTTAGGTGGATTGGCCATGCTAAATTACCCCTGAGTGTCAGGGGGACTGGCTAAGGTAGGTGCATGGGGTTATGAGGATAGGGCCTGGGTGGAATTGTGGTCAGTGCAGAATCGATGGGCTGAATGGCCTCCTTCAGCACTGTAAAGATTCTCTGATATGCGAGGAGGCGGGATCAGGCTGCTGAGTTGGATGATCGTCCATGATCATAATGAATAGCGGAGCGGACTCACAGGGCAGGATGGCTTTCTACTGCTCATGTTTTCTATGGGTGGGATTTTAAGGCTTGCTCCAGTGAGACCAGAAATTCCTGCCTGAGGTCAGTGGAGATTTGCGTTGTTGGACCCTCGTCTGCAACGTTTCACACCAGGAATCAGTGAAGCAACGATGATAAATTGTTATCAAAATACATTGGAGAAAGTAAGTGTAGAGCCTGTCAGTGAAGGTAAATGTCCCAGGAAGAGCCATTTTTTTATTATTCATTGTGCGTCACTGCTCCGATTCAGGACAGGCAAGGTGGTAGAGTTCCAGTCAATGTTTCCATGTTTCTATCTATGGCGGCTTCTCTGTACTCTGAGACCACTTGAGAGTGGTATTTCTCCAGTGAAGCGGTCTCAGAGCACTCTCACTGATTTACGATGACAATTCCACCCCTTCCCCCATGATGTATTAACAGCCAGTACCGTTTCGGAATAACACCCTCTGCTTTGATATCCCCTTTCATTCCACTTGTATCCTTTACAACCATTGAGTCCACTCCATTGGGCCATCTTCAATAAGGATACTCCCCGATACCATCTCAGAGGCAACTATTTCACTGACACTTGTGATTTCCATTTGACCGGTGTATGAATTTAAATGAAGCTGTTTGTACAGCCCAGATTCTGTTCATAAAATCATGAAACCATCGAATCCCTACATTACAGAAGGAGGCCATTCGGCCCATGAAGTCTGCATCGACTGTCCCACAGAGCACCCCACCCAGACCCTACCTTCATAACCTCATATAGTTCCATAACTCACACACCTTGGGATATTAACTTGGTTTGAACCCGGGACCCTGGCGCTGTGAGGCAGCTAACCACTGTGCCATCCCTCTGCAATTTCAGATGGCAATCTTTATATTCCCTTTTGTGTAATTTTCTTTGCAATCAATGACCGCAATATGTGTTTTTTTTGGTTTCGAGTTTGCGTTTTCGATGGCAGAGGTGTGTTTCCTCACCTTTCTCATTTCTTCAGAGAAAAAGTTTGCTTATTTATGTGTCCCTGAGCTATTCGTTTGCTTTGTCCCACCAACGCTTCCCCGTGTAGCTTCTCTGCTGTATCACATTCCTTCCCTTTTGTAACATTCCCTCACATTCCACTGGATCACGTTGAAAACTATTGAGTTTTGAACGAGCAAGATTGGAGAACAGGTCACAAGAGCAAATTTTGCATGTCATGTTTCTCTCTCAACAGTTGCAGCCACACTGCACTGGTCCAAATCTGCATCTCCTTAAATATTTGTCCGCTTGGATGTTTATCTCATGCTCACTTTCAACCTCATTGGTCTGCAATCCATTCTCGAACGTAGACCATTTCTTGTCTGTATCCACTGGATCGCTGTCGAATTCTGTCAGTGTAGCGCAGGCCATTTGGCTTATCGGTTCTTCACCAACTCTCCGAACGAGCATCACATACCCACGTCCAACCTCCATCCCTGTAAACCCGTGCATTTACCATGGCCAAGCTCCTAAGGGGCACTGAGGGTCAATTTGCCACAGCCGATCCACTTAAGCTGCACATCTATGGACACTCAGGGGCAATTTAGCATGGCCAATTAATCTAACCTGCATATCTTTGGACACTAAGAGGTAATTGAGCATGGCCAATCCACCTAACCTGTACATTTTTCGACACTAAGGGGCAATTTTGCATGGCCAATCCACATAACCTGCAGATCGTTGGACATTAATGGACAATTTTGCATGGCCAATCTGCTTAACCTTCACATCTTAGGCAGCACGGTGGTGCAGTGGTTAGCAGGGCTGCCTCACAGCATTAGGGTCCCGGGTTCAATTCCCGGCTTGGGTCACTGTCTATGTGGAGTTTGTACAATCTCCCTGTGTCTGCCTGGGTTTCCTCCAGGTGCTCCAGTTTCCTCCCATGGTTTAAAGATTTGTGGGTTAGGTTGATTGGCCATGCTAATTTGCCCCTTAGTGTCCCAGGATGTGTAGCTTAGAGGGATCAGAGAGGTAAATATGTAGGTTTGTGGGATAGGGGCTGGATGGGATTGTTGTCAGTGCAGACTCGATGGGCCAAATGGCCTCCTTCTGCACTGTAGGGATTCTCTGATCTTTGGACACCAATGGGCAATTTAGCTTGGCTACGCACCTACACAGATATGGGGAGAATATGCAAATTCCACATGGGCAGTCAGCCAAGGCCAGAATCGTGCAAATATCCCTAGCGCAGAGGCAGCAGCGCTAACCATTGTGCCAATAGGCACTTCACAAGTCAATTTTGACCATCAATGGCTTCACTTTTCACCCACTCTTTGGTTCAGCAGTTTCAGGAGCTGGACATTTTCAGAAGTGCTATTCCTCTTGACAGACTTTCCGTCATTTAACCTCTCTCCCCAGATTTCCACAAGTTCTCAACACACGGCTATTCCAGCCGCAATCCGTACATCACAATTGCAATTTAAGTTGGCGCATTCCTGACATGCGTGTGCAGGTGTGTTGACTCATCAGTTCTCAAGAACCCGGAAGTTAATCTATTTTAAAATGTAGATATCAGGTGTAATATTTTTGGCAGTGTAGGCAGAATGTTCTTTTGTGCTTCTCGTAGTTCAGTTGAGTGATTTGTCTAATACAAGAATGCATCTCACGAGTAACCTAACAAATGCTACCAATGGGTATTTCAGTATTTGCCTCAAATGTGTCCTGAATTTGGCCTGCGTCATTGCATAAATGAAGGTGTTAGTGCAGCAGTTCAGAAGCTGAAGCATAAAGCCCAATTCCCTAACAATGTAGTGGCGTCCCACAGTCCCATTCGTCAACCATATAATTTGGTAATAGACGGAATATGTCAGGAAAAGCACCCAGAATGCGATGAAATTTCCCGATATAACAAACATTAAGACAATAGATTTTTTCCGGTTCTCCATCTCTGGATCATTTTCCTTCTCCCTACTTTGGTGTGACCGCAGTCGTTGACGGACGATGCTTGCGGCTAAGATTTGTCTCACAGTTAATACGTTGAACAGTAAAACCAGTACAAATGGTACGCATGGGGTGAAAGCATAATGTACCAGTTCAATTACTCTCCAAAGCTGAGAATGACGAACACTTGCTTCCACAACACAAAACCAAGGGTCATTGAAAAGCCTGTACTTACTTGTGTATAAAAAGTACCAAATAACATTCTTCAAACAGCTCAGCACAGAAATTGTTCCTATTACTGCAGCTGCGATTTTCTCGTTGCAATATTTACTTTTCAGATTCTGGCAACAAATCACAACAAATCTGTCAAAAGTGAAGGTGACAGTGAACCACACGGAACAGTCAGTGGCTGCATACAGAAGGATGGCATGGATATTGCATGTTTTAATCGACAACACAAAGTAAATAGAATAACGTACAGGCAGCTGTCTCAGTATCAAGTCGAGGATAACCACGAGTAGATCCGCTGATGCCATGGCCAACAGGTAGCGAGTAATACATTTGGAGAGCCCACACTTGCCCCGAGACAGGATCAAAATAGCCACGACGTTAACTGTAGGGATCAAGGACAAGAATGCCAATTAGAGTCCGAGTGGGAAATTTTCTCGTCACGCCCGCCATGGGAATCGGAACGGGCGGGACGAGCGCATCATGTAAAGGTCCGTTGACCTTGCGCAGGGTTTCCTGGGTTTGGGGCGATCGTGTCCGGAAAATCCCGCTCATAGAATCGTGGAGTCATTGAACATAAGAACTAGGAGCAGGAGTAGGCCATCTGGCCCCTCGAGCCTGTTCCGCCATCACAAAGGAGAAAGTGCTAGAGAAACTAAAAGGTCTGAAAATTGATAAATCTCCGGGCCCAGATGGGCTACATCCTAGAGTTCGAAAGGAGATAGCTGAAGAAATAGTAGAGGCGTTAGTTATGATCTTTCAAAAGTCACTGGAGTCAGGGAAAGTCCCAGAGGATTGGAAAATCGCTGTTGTAACCCCACTGTTCAAGAAGGGAACAAGAAAAAAGATGGAAAATTATAGGCCAATTAGCCTAACCTCAGTTGTTGGCAAAATTCTAGGATCCATCGTTAAGGATGAGATTTCTAAATTCTTGGAAGTGCAGGGTCGGATTAAGACAAGTCAGCATGGATTTAGTAAGGGGAGGTCGTGCCTGACAAACCTGTTAGAGTTCTTTGAAGAGATAACAAATAGGTTAGACCAAGGAGAGCCAATGGATGTTATCTATCTTGACTTCCAAAAGGCCTTTGACAAGGTGCCTCACGGGAGACTGCTGAGTAAAATAAGGGCCCATGGTATTCGAGGCAAGGTACTAACATGGATTGACGATTGGCTGTCAGACAGAAGGCAGAGAGTTGGGATAAAAGGTTCTTTCTCAGAATGGCAACCGGTGACAAGTGGTGTCCCGCAGGGTTCAGTGTTGGGGCCACAGCTGTTCTCTTTATATATTAACGATCTAGAGGACGGGACTGGGAGCATTCTGGCCAAGTTTGCCGATGATACAAAGATAGGTGGAGGGGCAGGTAGTATTGAGGAGGTGGGGAGGCTGCAGAAAGATTTAGACAGTTTAGGAGAGTGGTCCAAGAAGTGGCTGATGAAATTCAACGTGGGCAAGTGCGAGGTCGTACACTTTGGAAAAAAGAATAGAGGCATGGACTATTTTCTAAACGGTGACAAAATTCATAATGCTAAAGTGCAAAGGGACTTGGGAGTCCTAGTCCAGGATTCTCTAAAGGTAAACTTGCAGGTTGAGTCCGTAATTAAGAAAGCAAATGTAATGTTGTCATTTATCTCAAGAGGCTTGGAATACAAAAGCAGGGATGTACTTCTGGGGCTTTATAAAGCACTGGTTAGGCCCCATTTGGAGTACTGTGAGCAATTTTGGGCCCCACACCTCAGGAAGGACATACTGGCACTGGAGCGGGTCCAGCGGAGATTCACACGGATGATCCCAGGAATGGTAGGCCTGACATACGATGAACGTCTGAGGATCGTGGGATTATATTCATTGGAGTTTAGGAGGTTGAGGGGAGATCTGATAGAAACTTACAAGATAATGAACGGCTTAGATAGGATGGACGTAGGGAAGTTGTTTCCATTAACAGGGGAGACTAGGACGCGGGGGCACAGCCTTAGAATAAAAGGGAGTCACTTTCGAACAGAGATGAGGAGAAATTTCTTCAGCCAGAGAGTGGTGGGTCTGTGGAATTCATTGCCACAGAGGGCTGTGGAGGCCGAGACGTTGAGCGTCTTCAAGACAGAAATTGATAAATTCTTGATTTCTCGAGGAATTAAGGGCTATGGGGAGAGAGCGGGTAAATGGAGTTGAAATCAACCATGATTGAATGGTGGAGTGGACTCGATGGGCCGAATGGCCTTACTTCCGCTCCTATGTCTTATGGTCTTATATGATCATGGCTGATCACTTCAGCTCCACTTACCCGCCCACTCACCATAATCCTTAATATCTTGACCATTCAAAAATTTATCAATCCTTGCCTGAAAAGCATTTAATGATGTAGTCTTAACTGTTTCGCTGGCCATGGAACTCCACGGATTCACAACCCTTTGTGTGAAGAAGTTCCTCTTCAACTCAGTCCTAAATCTGCTTCCCCTTATTTTGAGACTATGCCCTCTCGTTCTAGTTTCACCCACCAGTGGAAACAACTTCCCTGCTATCTATTTCTTTCATAATCTTATATGTTTATCTAAGATCTTCCCTAATTTTTCTGAATTCCAATGAGTATAGCCCCAGTCTACTCAGTCTCTCCTCATGAGCCAATCCTTTCAACTCTGGAATCAACCTAGTCTTATCTATCCCCTTCAGACTTTTATATGTTTCTATAAGATCAATAGATCAGATACAGAACAGAAAGAGACCCTTCAGCGCCACCGGACCATGTTGACCATGGTGCCCTCCCATCTAGCTCCAACTGCCCGTGTTTGGCCCTTATCCTTCTAATCGGTTCCCAAACGTGTACTTGTCCATATGCTTGATTAAAATGTTGCGATTGAACCTGCCTCAAATAATTTCTCCAGCACCATATACGCACCGCCCCCTGCATGAAGAAGTTGCCCCCTCAGGTCACTTTGAAATCTTTCTCCTCTCATCATAAACCTACGCCCTCTAGTTTTCAATCCCCCTTGCCTGGGAAAAAGACGATGGACGGGATTTCACGACGTCACTCGCCGTAACTGAAAACGTAGAATCCAGCTCGAGGTCAATGGACCTTTTCATGGTTCACCCCTCGCCCGGTCCGATTCCTGTGGCGGACGAGACAGGTAAATTCTGTCCTATGTGCATTCATCCTATCTATGCTGATCACGATTTTATACGCCTCAGTGAGTTCAAGCCCTCATTCTCCGATGTTCCAAGGAATGACGTCCTCGCCTGGCCAACTTTTCTCTATAACTCAGGCCCATTGGTCACAGAGTTATAGAGTCATAGACGTTTACAGCATGGAAACAGACCCAACTTGTCCATGCCGTCCCTTTTTTTAACCACTGAGCAAGTCCCAATTGCCCGTGTTTGGCCCATATCTCTCTATCCCCAACTTACCCTGTAATTGCCTAAATGCTTTTTTAAAGACAGAATTGTACCCGCCCTTACTACTACCTCTGGCAGCTCGTTCCAGACACTCGCCACCCTCTGTGTGAAAGAATTGCCCCTCTGGACCCATTTGTATTTCTCCCCTCTCACCTTGAACCTATGCCCTCTAGTTTTAGACTCCCCTACCTTTGGGAAAAGATATTGACTATCCAGCTGATCCATGTCCCTCATTATTTTATAGACCTCTGTAAGATCACCCCTCAGCCTCCTACGTTCCAGGGAAATAAGTCCCAGTCCATCCAACCTCTCCTTATAACTCAAACCATCAAGTCCCGGTAGTCCTGGCAATGTCCTCGTATACATGATTCGGCGAAGCACTTTTCAGTGAAGCAACACTTTAAACTAGTTGTTTATAGAATGTTTATATTTGTGACAGAATTCACTGAGAGTTCTCGTGATTATATTTATGACAGGGCTTTAAGATCCTGCAGGCTATTACACTAAAGCAGTCAACAATACAGACACAGCATGTGAGCAATCGAATCGCCGTCAAGAAAAAATAGAACAAAATAATAGAACGAAGATTGGCAGGGTGGTAAATAGTGTGGAGGAGATAACAGGAGGATAGCTTTGGAGAGAGTGCAAAGCAAGTTTACCAGGATGTTGCCTGGTCTCGAGGGTGTTGGCTATGAGGAGATAAATACGAAATAACAGCTCGATCATAAATCTGTCACTGATAAATAACAAAGGGGTAAATTTTACCGTTCCTCCCATCACGAGAATCGTAGTGGGCAAGGGGTGGACCATGGAAAAGTCTGTTGAACTTGGGCGGGATTTTGCAGTCTTGGAGCGAGCGCGGCTGGAATATCCCGCCCAAATCATTGAGCTTTAAGTTCCAGTGGATTGGTAATTAAAGCGGTTACCTCGACAGTCGAGAATTCTTCCCTTGAAATTCAGGCGAATGTATGATGCCCAACAATCTGACTCAGGCCGGGGGAGATCTGCGCACTGTAGCAATGTCCTCGGGGCCCAGTGCCAAGAGCTGTTCAGTGGAATGTAGGAAGCTGTATTCCTCCAGACCTGGCTTAGCTAAAGCAGCTAGCTTTCAAGAACTAACATGGTTAAATGTTCTCAAAAGTCAGGAGAAGGTAAGTATGTAAGGTAAGTGAGTGAGATTGGAGGGATGACAGGCTGTGTTGTGCCATAGGTAGGGAGTAGGGCTGGGTTGGTTCATGTTCTGAACCACTTTATCCACCTGTCCTGATACTTATGGGACTCGTGTACATGCGCACCAAGGTCCCTCTGATCCTCCAAACCTCCCAGGGTCCTGCCGTTCATCATGCATTCCCCTATCCTGTTTGTCCTGCCCAAGTGCATCAGCTTACAGTTATCCAGATTGAATTCTATTTGGCACTGTTCTGCTCATCTGACCATCCTCTTTCTATCAAAGAACAACGAAAACCACAGCACAGGAACAGGCCCTTCGGCCCTCCAAGCTCATGCCTGTCGTGATGCCCTAATGACATAAAAAGAACATCTGCCCTGACTCGGTCCGCATCTCTCTATTCCCTCCCTATTCATGTACCCTTCCAGATGCCTCTTAAATGTTGCTCATGTGCCTGCTTCCACCATCTCATCTGACAGCGTGTTCCAGGCACCCACCACTCTCTGTGTGAAAGACTCCCCCCGCACATCTCCCTTAAACTTTCCCCCCTCTCAGCTTGAATCTGTGCCTCTTGTAATTGACACTTCCACCCTGGGGGAAAAGCCTCTGACTATCGACCCTGTCTACACCTCTGATCATTTTGTAGACCTTTATCAGGTCTCCCCTCAGCCTCCGTCTTTCCAGTGAAAACAATCCTCGTTTATTCAACTTCTCCTCATAGCCGACGCCCTCGAGAGCAGGCAACATCGTGGTGAAGATTCTTAGCACTCTCTCCAAAGCTATGCTCCTGTTATCTAACACTATCCTCCTCATTATTTACCACCTTGTCAATTTTCATATCATCTGCGAACTTCCTGATGAACCCTCCTACATTTAGGACTAAGAAAAAGGCAAATATTTAATTTGCAAATGAAACTCAGACAGATAATGATGAGGGATTACCTCCTGAAATGAAGAATATGGTGACCATCGGGGGCACGGTGGCACAGCAGTTATCACTGCTCCCTCACAGCGGCAGGGACCCAGGTTCAATTCCGACATTAGCTTACTGTCTATGTGGACTTTGCACATTCTCCCCTTGTCTGTGTGGAGTTTTCTCCAGCTGCTCCAGTTTCCTCCCATTGTCAAAAGATGTGTGAGTTAGGTGGGTTGGCCATGCATAAATTGCCCGTTAGTGATAAAAATGTGCGGGCTATGTAGGTTGACCCTGCTAAATTACCCCTTAGTGTCCAAAGATATGCTGGTTAGGTGGATTGGCCATGCTAAATTACCCCTTAGTGTCCAAAGATGCACAGGTTAGGTTGATTGGCCGTGCTAAATTGCCCCTGAGTGTCCAATGATGTGCGGGTTAGGTGGATTGGCCATGCTAAGTTGTCCCTTAGTGTCTAAAGATGTGCAGTTTAGGTGGATTGGCCATGCTAAATTGCCCCTTAGCGTCCAAAGATGTGCAGGTTAGGGGGATTGGCCATGCTAAACTGCCTCTTAGTGTCCAAAGATGTGCAGGTTAGCTGGATTGGCCATGCAAAATTGCCACTGAGTGACCACAAATGTGCAGGTTAGGTTGATTGGCTGGTCTAAATTGCTCCTTAATATCCAAATAAGTGCTGGTTAGGTTGATTGACCATAAATTAAAACCTCGTGTCAGGGGGATTAGCTGGATAAATGTGTGGGGTTACGGGGCTGCGGCCTGGGTAGGGTTGTTGTCGGTGTTGGCTCAATGGGCCATTGGGCTGTCTGCACTGTCGAGATTCTATGATTCTATGATTCATTGAGTGAAGTCTCTGGAACCCACACGTGCCGTAGATGCCTCACGGTACAAACACATCAGTAACTAGAGTCTGTGCCCTCAGTTAGCAAGAAAATAAGATAACTAATGGTTAGGCTCTATTCCTAGCAGGATAATAGGACCGTTATCCTAAAACGGTATCAAAAATTGGTTCGACATCATTTTGAGTGTGCAGCTCTGGTCCACAAATTGTAAAACACAGAGACACCAGAGAGTGAGCAGAGAAGATCTACCAGGATATCAAAAATGTGTGCATATAGATAGTAGGGAAATGTAGAGTGGCCAGATATCTTTGTAATTGATGCAAATAAGGCTGCCAGGTGAAGTAATATGTAAACATTATAAAACAATTTCCGACAGTGGACACAGAATGGATGTTTACTTTTATGGTAAATATTATAACTAGCATGCAGGTAATAAAGAAAGTGAATGGAATGTGGGCATTTATAGCTAAAGGAATAGAATATAAAGGTAAGGAAAGTGTTGTTGTAACTATACAAGGCATTGGTGAGGCCACACCTGGAGTATTGTGCACAGTTTTGGTCCCCTTATTTGAGGAAAGATGTAGTGGCATTGAATGCAGTTCAGAGGAGGTTCACTAGATTGATTCCAGAGAAGAGGGGTTTGTCGTATGGAGAGAGTTTGAACAGTTTAGGCCGATACTCTCTGGAATTTAGAAGAATGAGGGGAGATCAAATTGAGGTATATAAAGTGATAATAGGTCTGGGTAAAGTAGACGTGGAGCGGATGCTTCCTGTTGTGGGGCACTCTGGAACGAGAGGTCAGAGTCTTCGGATAAAAGGACAGCAAATTTAAAAAAGAGTTGAGGAGAAACTACTTCTCCCAAAGGGTTGTGAATCTGTGGAACTCGCTACCCCAAAGTGCGGTGGATGCTGGGACAGTGAGTAAATTTAAGGAGGAGTTAGACAAATTTTAAATTGGTAATGGGTTGAAGGGTTATGGGGAGAAGGCAGGGAATTGGATATGAGGAGCGTATCAGCCATGATCGAATGGTGGAGTGGACTTGATGGGCTGAATGGCCTAATTCTACTCCAACATCTTATGAACTTATGAATAACCAGAGGCCGTCAATGGAAGATAGTCACCAAGCTAGCTAAGCAAGAGTTCAGAATAAAGGAGGAACTGAAGGCATTGTGGCTAAGTTTGAAGATGATACAAAGAAAGGTGGGGGGACAGGGAGCACTGAGGAGGTGGGGAGGTGACAGAAGGACTTGGACAGGTTAGGAGAGTGGGCAAAGAAGTGGCAAATTGAATATAATATGGGAAAGTGTGAGGTTATGCACTTTTACAAATAGGATAGAATTCAGAAATCGGAAGCGCCAAGGAACTTGGGAGTCCTAGTTCAGGATTGTCTCAAAGTTAACTTGCAGGCTGAGTTGGTAGTTGGGAAGGCAAATGCAATGGCAGCATTCATTTCAAGAGGACGAAAATACAAGAGGCAGGGATGTGCTGCTGAGGTTTTATCAGGCTCTGGTCAGACCACATTTGGAATGTTGTCAGCAATTTTGGGCCCCGCACTTAAGGAAGGACGTGCCAGCCCTGGAGAGGGTCCAGAGGAGGTTCACCAGAACGATCCCGGGAATGAAAGTCTTGATGCATGAGGAGCGTTTGAGGACTCTGGGTCTGTACTCGATGGTGTTTAGAAAGATGAGGGGGCATCTCATTGAAACTTACAGAAAACTGAAAGGCCTCGATAGAGTGGACATGAGGAAGATGTTTCCATTAGTCGGAGAGACTGGGATCCGAGGCAACGGCCTCAGAGTAAAGGGACGGCCCTGTAGAGCCGAGATGAGGAGGAAACTCTCCAGCCAGTGGGTGGGTGAATCTGTGGAATTCAATGCCACAGACAGCTGGAGAGAAATTAATATTATATTTGCTACGAAGGGTCAGCAATGAACGGAGCTGTTTTTAACCGTTGTGCAGTGATTCTGGGTGAGACAGAAGAATAAAGTTATCATGTAAATTATTATTATGTAAATATGATTGTACGGTGATTAGGAGCAGGAAACCATGTTGTTCTTTCGCAGTTTAGTTATTAGTGTCACAAGTGGGCTTACATTAACACTGCAATGAAGTTACTGTGAAAATCCCCTCGTTGCCACACTCTGGTGCCTGTTTGGGTAGACTGAGGGAGAATTTAGCATGGCCAATCCACCTCACCAGCACGTCTTTCGGACTGTGGGAGGAAACTGGAGTACCTGGAGGGAACCCATGCAGACACAGGGAGAATGTGCAGACTCCGCACAGACAGAGACCCGACCGGGAATCGAACCCAGGTCCCTGGCGCAATAAGGCAACTGTGCTAACCACTGTGCCACCTTACTGCCCCAGATCAGCAGAGGTTGCTGTGCTTGAATACTGCGATCTCAGCTTGGACTGGACTGCCGATTGTGCACAGAGTTCTGTTCCGAATTTTATATACCAATGTTGGGTCAAAGAGAGGGTTCAGTTCAATTTACTGCTCTTGATGCTGTCGACTTAAAGAAAAGTTACAACATACTCTACTGATCATGAAGCAACCGAGGAGAAAAATAAAGAAAACCCTTCAGTTCGATTGCCCTTCATCAGACTGGTGTTAGTAAAGGATTGCTACACTTTTCTGATACAGGTCCCTTTGCGAAAAACCTGGCTTCTTCTCTGAGAGACTGGAATTAGCAGATTCATATTCCTAATCGTTAGCTTTAGTTTAGTTTATTCATTAGTGTCACAAGTAGGCTTACATTAACACGGCAATTAAGTTAGTGTGGAAATCCCCGAGTTGCCACACTCCGGCGCTTGTTCGGGTACACTGAGGGAGAATTTAGCATGGCCAATGCATCTAACCAGCAGGTCTTTCGGACTGTGGGACGAAACCGGAGCACCTGGAGGAAACCCATGCAGACCCTTGCAGACTCCGCACAGACAGTGACCCAAGGCTGGAATCGAACCTGGGTCCCTGGCACTCTGAGGCAGCAGTGCTAACTACTGTGTCAGTTTGCTGAGATGTGTTGGAATGCCGCAGTCCTAGGTTAGAGAGAGATAAAGAAAGATATTGGGACCAGTTCAATGGTTCAATGTAAAAAAAGGAGATAATCATCAAACACAGGAAATGTAGCGGAGGACATGCCCCTGTCTATATCACCGGAATAAAGTGGAAATGGTCGAGAGCCTAAGTGCTTAGGCGTCCAGATCAGCGAAACCTGTCCTGGTCTCCCCACGCTGACGCTATAGTTAAGAAAGCCCACCAACGCCTGTGCTTTCTCAGGAGGCTAAGGATATTCGGCATGTCTGTTACGACTTTCACCAATTTTTATAGATTCACCAAAGAAAGCATTCTTTCCAGATGTACCAGAGCTTGGTATAGCTCCTGCTCCGACCAAGATCGCAAGCAATGACAAAAAGTCGTGAATGAAGCCCAGTCCATCACTCAAACCAGCCTCCCGTCCATTGACTCTGTTTACATTTACTGCTGCCTCAGAAAAGCAGACAGCATGGCAGGGGTTTGGAAGGATGAGGGGATGATAGTGTGGCGAGACAACGGAACTACACCATAATCATGCACACCAAGTACAAGAAACTTGAGAAACTCGGCATCATCACCAGCAGCAACCAAGCCTTCCCTGGTACCACAGTAGAAAACAGTACCACTGCAGGGAAGTCCATTGTCAACTTGTCGGACTACACACTTCAACCAGACGAAATCGAAGTTCTCAGCCGAGGGCTCAATTTTGGCCTCAACACCAAAATGGTCCCCATCGGCCTCGCAGCAAACATGGAGGAATTCATCTGGCGAATGAGGCTCCGGAAGTTCTTCCACAAACCCAAGAGGCCAACAGCAAACCCGATGAGACAGCCAATGAACCAGTACAGCCGACAGAGAGATCCACGGTGCAGCGACCAAAGAGGAAAGAGTCGAATTGGACTCCTCCGGAAGGTGCTGCCCTCGACTCGACATATATGCGCAAGCCGTCAGGAGGTGCGTCAATGCCAGATTCATCAGCCACACTCACACGACAGCCCCAAACGTCACCCAAGCACAATGCAATGCCATCCGCGCTCTCAAGACCAACCGCAACATTGTCATCAAACCAGCAGACAAAAGAGGGGCCACCGTCATACTGAACAGAACGGATTACTGTAAAGAAGTCTGCCGACAACTGGACAACGAGGAACACTATTTATTGCGAGAGGGATGGAGTTTAAAAACAGCGAGGTTATGTTGCAGCTGTCGAAGGTGCTGGTGAGGCCACACCTGGAGTATTGTGTACAGTTTTGGTCTCCTTACTTGAGGAAGGATATATTGGCACTGGAGGGGATGCAGAGGAGATTCACTAGGTTGATTCCGGAGTTGAGAGGGTTGGCTTATGAGGAGAGACTGAGTAGACTGGGGCGATACTCATTGGAATTCAGAAGAATGAGGGGAGATCATATAGAAACAGATCAGATTATGAATGGAATAGATAAGGTAGAAGCAGGGAAGTTGTTTCCACCGGCGGGTGAAACTGGAACTGGGGGGCATAGCCTCAAAATAAGGGGAAGCAGATTTAGGACTGAGTTGAGGTGGAACTTCTTCACACAAAGGGTTGTGAATCTGTGGAATTCCCTGCCCAGTGAAGCAGTTGAGGCTACCTCGTTGAATGTTCTTAAGGCAAGGATAGATAATTTTTTGAACAGTAAAGGAATTAAGGGTTATGGTGAGCGGGCGGGTAAGTGGAGCTGAGTCCACAAAAAGATGAGCCATGATCTTATTGAATGTCGGAGCAGGCTCGAGGGGCCAGATGGCCTACTCCTGCTTCTAGTTCTTATGTTCTAATGTTCTACAGACAGTTACCCGAAGATTCGACCAAAGAACACACCCGACAACTCAATAGACTGATCAAGACCTTTGATCCGGACCTTGAGAACACCCTCCGTGCTCTCAACCCATGTACTCCTCGCATTGGGCATCTCTAGTGCCTCGTGAAGATACACAAGGCCAACACACCCGGCCGTCCCATCGTATCAGGCAATGGGACCCTGTGTGAGAACCTCTCCGGCTCCGTCGAGGGCATCCTGAAACCCATTGTACAAAGAACCCCCAGCTTCTGTCGCGACACTACAGACTTCTTACATTAACTCAACACCCTTGGAGCAGTTGAAGCAGGAACACTCCTCGTCACAATGGATGTCTCGGCACTCTACACCAGCTTCCCCCACGACGACGGCATTGCTGCAACTGCCAATCTCTAGATGCGATTCTACAACTCATCCACTTCATCCTGGACCACAATGTCTTCACCTTCAGCAACCAGTTCTTCATCCAGACACACGAAACAGCCATGGGGACCAAATTCGCACCTTAATATGCCAACATCGTCATGCACAGGTTCAAACAAGACTTCTTCACCGCACAGGACCTTCAACTGACGCTATACACTCGATACATTGATGACATTTTCTTCTTTTGGATTCATGGCGAGTAATCACTGAAACAACAACTTGATGACACCAACAAGTTCCATCCCACCATCAGACTCACCATGGACTTCTCTCTGGAATCGGTTGCATTCTTGGACACACGCATCTCCATTAAGGACGGTCACCTCAGCACCTCACTGTACCTGCCCAGTGAAGCAGTTGAGGCTACCTCGTTGAATGTTCTTAAGGCAAGGATAACCTCATGATGCTCCACTTCTCCAGCTTCCACCCTAAACACGTTAAAGAAGCCATACTCTTTGGACAAGCCCTCCGTATACACAGGATCTGCTCAGATGTGGAGGATTGCAACAGACACCTACAGATGCTGAAAGACGCCCTCGTAGGAACAGGATATGGCGCTCAACTCATCAATCGTCAGTTCTGACGCATCACAGTGAAAAGCCGCAAGTCCTCCTCAGAAGTCAAATACGGGACACGACGGACAGAGTACCCTTTGTCGTCCAGTACTTCCCGAGAGCAGAGAAGCTGCGACATCTTCTCTGGAGCCTTCAACATGTCATCAATGAAAACGAACATCTCGCCAGGGCCATCCCGACACCTCCACTTCTTGCCTTCAAACAACCGTGCAATCTCAAACAGACCATTGTCCGCAGCAAACTACCCAGTCTTCAGGAGAACAGTGACCACAGCACCACACAACCCTGCCACAGCAACCTCTGCAAGACCTGTCGGATCATCGACACGGATGCCATCATCTCACATGAAAACACCATCCACTAGGTATACGGTACATAATCTTATGGCTCGGCCAACATTATCTACCTGATACGCTGCAGGAGAGGATGTCCCGAGGCATGGTACATTGGGGAGCCCGTGCAGACACTACGACAATGGATGAATGGACACCGCTCGACAATCACCAGGCAGGAGAGCTCCCTTCCTGTTGGGGAAAGCTTCAGCAGTCAAGGGCATTCAGCCTCTGATCTTCGGGTAAGCGTTCTCCAAGGCGGCCTTCACGACACACGACAACACAAAATCGCTGAGCAGAAACTGATAGCCACGTTCCGCACACATAAGGACGGTTTCAACCGGGATCTTGGGTTCAGGTCACACTATCGGTTACCCGCACGACTTGCCTGGGCTTGCAAAATCTCACTAACTGTCCTGGCTGGAGACAATTCACACATCTCTAACCTGTGCTTAACCCTCTCTCCACTCATATTGTCTGCACCTGTAACGACTTGATTCCCCGTAAAGACTCGCATTCCAATCATTATCTTCTAATTGTGTTTGTGTCTATATATGCCCGTTTGAGAACCAAACTCTTCATGAAGGGGCAACCCACCGAAAGCTCGTGCTACCAAATAAACCTGTTGGACTACTTACTGTGCCTACCCCAGTCCAATGCCAACAAATCCACATCATGGCTTCCTTATTTATGTCCTGTATGAACAGAAGAACAGCTATGGAAGAACAGCTTCTTCCCTGCTGCCCTCAGACTTTTGAAAGGACCGACGTTGTATTAAGTTGATTTTTCACTACACCCTAGATATGGCTGTAACAATGGACTCTGCATGAACAGAGAACAGTACAGCACAGAACAGGCCCTCCGGCCCACGATGTTGTGCCGAGCTTTATCTGAAACCAAGATCAAGCTATCCCACTCCCTATCATCCTGGTGTGCTCCATGTGCCTATCCAATAACCGCTTAAATGTTCCTAAAGTGTCTGACTCCACTATCACTGCAGGCAGTCCATTCCACACCCCAACCACTCTCTGCGTAAAGAACCTACCTCTGATATCCTTCCTATATCTCCCACCATGAACCCTATAGTTATGCCCCCTTGTAATAGCTCCATCCATAAAGACGATTTCCTCGGGTGGATGGAGCTATTACAAGGGGGCATAACTATAGGGTTCGTGGTGGGAGATACAGGATGGATATCAGAGGTAGGTTCTTTACGCAGAGAGTGGTTGGGGTGTGGAATGGACTGCCTGCCGTGATAGTGGAGTCAGACACTTTAGAAACATTTAAGCGGTTATTGGATAGGCACATGGAGCACACCAGGATGATAGGGAGTGGGATAGCTTGATCTTGGTTTCAGATAAAGCTCGGCACAACATCGTGGGCCGAAGGGCCTGTTCTGTGCTGTACTGTTCTATGTTCTATGTTCACCCGAGGAAATAGTCTTTGAACGTTCACTCTATCCCCTTCATCATTTTATAAACCTCTATTAAGTCTCCACTCAGCCTCCTCCGCTCCAGAGAGAACAGCCCGAGCTCCCTCAACCTTTCCTCATACGACCTACCCTCCAAACCAGGCAGCATCCTGGTAAATCTCCTCTGCACTCGTTCCAGCGCTTCCACATCCTTCTTATAGTGAGGTGACCGAAAATGCACACAATATTCCAAATGTGGTCTCACCAAGGTCCTGTACAGTTGCAGCATAACCCCACGGCTCTTAAACTCCAACCCCCTGTTAATAAAAGCTAACACACTATAGGCTTTCTTCACAGCTCTATCCACTTGAGTGGCAACCTTTAGAGATCTGTGCATATCGACCCCAAGATCTCTCTGTTCCTCCACAGTCTTCAGAACCCTACCTTTGACCCTGTAATCCACATTTAAATTAGTCCTACCAAAATGAATCACCTGACATTTATCAGGGTTAAACTCCATTTGCCATTTTTCAGCCCAGCTTTTCATCCTATCTATGTCTCTTTTCAGCCTACAACAGCCCTCCACCTCATCCACTCCTCCACCAATCTTGGTGTCAGCAGCAAATTTACTGATCCACCCTTCAGCCCCCTCCTCTAAGTCATTAATAAAAATCACAAAGAGCAGAGGACCAAGCACTGATCCCTGTGGCACTCCGCTCGCAACCTGCCTCCAGTCCGAAAATTTTCCATCCACCACCACCTCTCATTTCCTTCTCGATGAATGGTCTGCTTTGTTTGTATAGCGCGCAAGAAACAATACTTTTCACTGTATGCTAATGCATGTGACAATAATAAACCAAATTAAAATCAAATCAAATCAATACGTTAAATTTGATATTGTAACTCGCAACATATAAAGGTTTGCAATGTGGAGATAATGACCTACACGGGACACTGGCAAAAGAAAATCAGAACAGTGTTAAATTAAAACATTGTTGAATTAATTTGATATGACATTCAGAGACCAGTCCTTCATAAGAGCAATAAATTCGAAGGGACATTAACTCATAATGTATTTGAATAACAAATAATGCACAGACTTACAATAAACACCAAACACAGCAAGGAGAGGATAGTACGCCTCTTGAATCTTATACAGTGATTTTAGTACCCGAACCTCCAGTGGGACTGCAGGTTTTTGCTCCACTGGTTGGTCCCCATGCATCTTCCTGTGTTAATCCTTGATTACTGTTTGAGCTTAATGCCACTCTGCCTCTTACTGAGTCTGTATAGACTGGAGCCCCTAATTTGTAATGAAGTGAGCAGGCTTCTGAAATGCTTTGCTACCAAGGGGGCTGGAATTACTCACGGTGATGAAACAAACAGAAAGACTTAACTCCTTTCACCCTGGTTCCTTTTGATAAGGTGCAGTTAACTTGGTATTGCACAGATCTAAAAGTAATCACGGTTAAAATGAGACATGACTTTAATAAATACAAACAGGAGAGAAAATACAGCATTCACTGTCATTGTGTCTTCTAAATAGTGATCAGGTACAATCTACAGGCGAAACGTAGCAGAATTTCTGGGGGCAATTGGCACCACATCCACAAACATTCTCTCAAGGCTTGAGTTACACGGGGAGGCTGCATAGACTGGGGTTGTTTTTCTCTGGAGCGTTGGAGGCTTAAAGGTGATCTTATAGAGGTCTATGAAATAATGAGGGGCATAGATCAGCTAGATAGTCAATGTATTTTCCCAAATTTAGTTTAAAACTAGAAGGCAAATGTTTAAGCTGAGAGGGGAGGGGGGAGAGATACGAAAGAGTCCAGTGTGGCAATTTTTTTCACACAGAGGGTGGTGAGTGTCTGGAACAAGCTGCCAGAGGTAGTACTGGAGACGGGCACAACTTTGTCTTTTAAAAAGTGTTTAGACAGTTGCACAGGTAAGATGGGGAGAGAGGGATATGGTCCAAACGTGGGCAATTGAGACAGGCTTAACGGTTAAAAAAAGAGGTGGCATAAGAAAATAAGAACTAGGAGCAGGAGTGGGCCTTCTGGTATTTTGCATTTAACTTGGTATTGCACAAGTGGGCATCGACGAGTTCGGCCGAAGGGCCTGTTTCAATGCTGTAAATCTCTCTGACTCTATGGCTGTCTGAATCCCTCCACCACCGACATTCAGTAGCAGCAGTGTGCACCATCTCCAAGATGCATGCACCAATTCAGCAAAGATCCTTAGACAACAGCTGCCAAACACACAACCACTTCCATCTAGAAGGACAAGGGCAGTAGATAAATGGGAACACCACCACCTGCAAGTTCCCCTCCAAGCCACTCACTGTCCTGACTTGGAAATATTTCGCCATTCCTTCACAGTCACTGGGTCAAAGATCCTGTCATTCTCTCCCCAACGGCATTGTGGGTCAACCCACAGCACGTGGACTGCAGCGATTCAAGAAGGCAGCTCACCACCATCTTCTCAAACGCAGCGAGGGATGGGCAATAAATGCTGACCAGCCAGTAATGCCCATGTCCCACGAATGAATTAAAAATAAAATTGGAATTCACTATTCAAGGATTATTCACTCCTCATTTTAACACTACGGCAAGGAACTCAGCGGTCAACACACTCCTC
Source organism: Mustelus asterias (assembly GCF_964213995.1). Classification (NCBI taxonomy): domain Eukaryota; kingdom Metazoa; phylum Chordata; class Chondrichthyes; order Carcharhiniformes; family Triakidae; genus Mustelus; species Mustelus asterias. The sequence continues at coordinate 55,745 of NW_027592105.1, forward strand.
TGGTTAAGTTTCGAGTTTAAGTTTATTCGGGTCACAAGTAGGCTTACCTTAACACTGCAATTAAGTTACTGTGAAAATCCTCTAGTCGCCACTCCTGTTCGGGTACATGAAGGGAGAATTTAACATGGCCAATGCACCGAACCAGCAGGTCTTTCGGACTGTGGGAGGAAACAAAGCACCTGGAGGAAATCCACACAGACACGGGGAGAACGTGCAGACTGCACACAGACAGTGACCCCAGCGCGAGTTGAATCCGGGTCCCTGGCGCTGTGAAGCAGCAGTGCTAACCACTGTGCCGCACCCCGGCTCCCTGTCCTGGGAAACAGCACTCCTCCACATTTCCATCGACTGTCTACAACGCACAAAATTGGACATCATGCTGATCTATCCTGCCCTCCAAGGAACTACCCGCCCAGTAAGTATTCGAGCGCAAATTCCACCTGGGCAAATGAATGGGAATTATTGGACACGACAGCAAGTACTGGATTCAAACTTAACCCAACAGCTGCCTGTTTACAACCCTCCCTGGAACGAGTGGTCAACCCTCAACAGATTTCAGATTAGCCATGGCCCCTGCATGACCAACCACTCTGGAGTGGGCATTAATGTCATGACCTATGTGCCTGTGGGAGAGAGCAAACTGGGCCCCACACATCATGGGAGAGTGTCCAATCCATAGACTCAGCAAAGGTCCTATCTTCACTCAACAAACAGAACCGGAATAACCTCACCGAATCGCAGAATCACTCAGTGCGGAGGAAGCCCTTCGGCCCATCGAATCTGTTCTGACACATTAGAAACACCTGACCTCCCACCTAATCCCATTTACCAGCACTTAGCCCATAGCCTTCAAAGCTATGATCTGCCAAATGCTCATCCAGGTACTTTTTAAAGGATGTGAGGCATCCGGCCTCCATCATCCTCCCAGTCAGCGCATTCCAGACTCTCTCCACTTTTCCTCACATTCCCCCTAAACCTTCTGCCCTTCACCTTGAACCTATGTCCCCTCGTGACTGACCCTTCAACTAAGGGGAACAGCTGCTCCTTATTCACTCTGTCTATGTCCCTCATAATCTTGTACACCTCGATCAGGTCACCCCTTAGTCTTCCCTGCTCCACCGAAAAGAACCCAAGCTTACCCAACCTCTTTTCATAACTTAAATGTTCCATCCCAGGCAGCATCCTGGTGAATATCCTCTGCACCCCCTCCAGTGCAATCACATCTTACCTATAATGTGGCGACCAGAACTGCACACAGTACTCCAGCTGTGGCTACACCAATGATTTTTATTTTTATTTTTGATTTGATTTGATTTATTATTGTCACATGTTTTGGTCTGCGATGAAATGTATTGTTTCTTGCGAGCTATACAGACTAAGCATGTTGTTCATGGCGAAGGAAAGGAGAGGGTGCAGAATGTAGTGTTACAGTCATAGCTAGGGTGTGGAGAAATACCAACTTCAAACAAGGTATGTCCCTTCAAAAGTCTGATGGCAGCAGGAAGGAGCTGTTCTTGAGTCGGTTGGTACGTGATCTCAGATTTTTGTATCTTTTTCTTGACGGAAGAAGGTGGAAGAGAGAATGTTCGGGGTGCGTGGGGTCCTTGATTATGCTGGCTGCTTTTCTCAAGGCAGCGGGACAGTGTCAATGAGAGTTTGGGAGGTTGGTTTGCGTGATGTACTGGGCTTCGTTTGCGACCCTTTGCAGTTTCTTGTGGTCTTGGGCAGAGCAGGAGCCACACCAAGCTGTGATACAACCAGAAAGAATGCTTTCTATGTTGCATCTGGAAAAATTGGTGAGAGTCACAGTCGAGTTCTATACAACTCCAACATCTATGCCTCGATTGATAAAAGCAAGTCTCCCAGATGCCTTTTTCACCACCGTACTAACATGTCCTGCCTTCAGACATTCATGGACAAACACGTCATGGTCCCTTTGTTCCACAGAACAAAGTCCCTTCTTTTCCACAGACGTTCCCAGTGAATGCTTCATTGTCTAATTACCCCTTCCAAAGTGCATCACCTCACACTTTACAGTGTTAAGTTCCATCTGCATGTTTGGACATTCCGTCTATATCTTCCTGGAGCTGAAGACACTCAACCACACTGTTAACCACCTGACCAATCTGCTTGGCTTAGAGAGTTTGCATTCGCTAAATATATATATATATATTTTTAGCATCACCCACCTTCACTTCATATTGGGTGGTTTTATGATCTGATTCACGATAATTTTCTCACACATACATGTTTAAATGATTAGATAACAGTTAAGGCGATAATGGAATCGGTGAGTCACATGAACTGGTACCAGTAGCTTGATGCGCAACATGCAATGAGCAACTGGGAGTTGTGAGCATGAGATGTAATACAAGATATTGACAACGCTGATGCTATAGTTAAGAAAGGCAACCGACGCCTGTACTTTCTCAGGAGGCGAAGAAAATTTGGGATGTCCCCGACGACTCTCACCAATTTCTACAGATGCACCAGAGAAAGCATCCTTTCCAGATTTATCACAGCTTGGTATGGCTTCAAATGTATGTGTGCTTATCGTCAAAATCGTCAAAGGCTTCAAGATTTTAGGTGTCCATATCACCAACAACCTGTCCTGGACCCCCATGCCCACACTATAGTTAAGAAAGCCCACCAACACCCCTCATTTCTCAGAAGACGAAGGAAATTCAGCATGTCAGCAACGTCTCTCACCAACTTTTACAGATGCACCACAGAAAGCATTCTTTCTGGTTGCATCACACCTTGGTATGGCTCCTGCTCTGTCCAAGACTACAATAAACTACAAAAGGTCGTGAATGTAGCCCAATCCATCGCTCAAACCAGCCTCCCATCCATTGACTCTGTCTACACTTTCCGCTGCCAGGGCAAAGCAGCCAGCATAATTGTTGTTGTCCTCAGTACCATAACGAAGTAGCACACTCGTTAAGTACAAGTCCGTTTTGCTGGATTCAGTCGGCCTGAAGGATATGACCTGGTCTTGCATCTGCAGTTTTGAGGCTTGACGGGCCGAATGGCCTACTCTTTCTTCTTTGATACTTTTGATTTGATTTATTATTGTCACATGTATTGGAATACAACGAAAAGTATTGTTTCTTGCGCACTATACAGACAAAGCATACCGTTCATAGAGAAGGAAAGGAGAGAGTGCAGAATATAGTGTTATAGTCATAGCTAGGGTATGGAGAAAGATCAACTTAATATAAGGTGAGTCCTTTCAAAAGTCTGACGGCAGGAGAGAAGAAGCTGCTTTTGAGTCAGTTGGTAAGTGATCTCAGGCTTTTGTATCTTTTTCCCGACGGAAGACGGTGGCGGAGAGAATGTCCGGGGTTCATGGGGTCCTCAATTATGCTGGCTGCTTTGCCCTGGCAGCGGAAAGTGTAGACAGAGTCAATGGATGGGAGGCTGGTTTGAGTGATGGATTGGGCTACATTCATGACCTTTTGTAGTTTATTGCAGTCTTGGGCAGAGCAGGAGCCATACCAAGCTGTGATACAACCAGAAAGAATGCTTTCTATGGTGCATCTGTAAAAGTTGGTGGGAGTCGTTGCTGACATGCTGAATTTCCTTCGTCTTCTGAGAAACGAGAGGTGTTGGTGGGCTTTCTTAACTATAGTGTGGGCATGGGGGAACAGGACAGGTTGTTGATGACCTGGACACCAAAAATCCTGAAGCCTTTGACGATTTTGACTTCATCCCCATTGATGTAGACAGGGAAATGAATCTACTTACTTTGTTATCTTCTTACAGGTTCTGCTTGGCCAGGAACCACAATTGCCCAATTCTAATGTCCCGAGATCCTCTTGGACAAGAATGCAGCATACCCATGGAAATCCTGTAATTAGAGACAAGAGAGTTGGATAAGGGGGACCTGTAGGTTTGAATCTCCCAAAAGCATTTGATAAGGCAATTACAGAAGAGAAGATTATACAGTGTACAGGATAATGAATCAGCATGGGTAAATGATTGGTTTGCTAGCAGGAAGGGGAGAGTAAGGATAAAATGGTCCTTTCTTGAGTTGGAAAGCTGTAACTAGTTGAACATCGTATGTATCGGGGCTGGATTGATGTTACAATCCACATCAATGACTTGGATGAAAGAACCAAATGTAGGATATAGATCAGTTGGAGACTTGGGCGGAGAGGTGGCAGATGGGGTTTAATCCAGACAAATGTGAGGTAATGCATTTTGGAAGGTCCAATACAGATGGGAAATATACACATTAAAAGGCAGAACCCTTCAGAGTACTGATAGGCAGAGGGATATGGATGTACAGATACACAGGTTACTGAAAGTGGCAACGCCGGTGGAGAAGGTAGTCAAAAAAGCATATGACATGCTTGCCTTCATCGGCCGGGGTATTGCGTTTAAAAATTGGCAAATCATGTTGCAGCTTTATAGAACTTTAGTTAGACCACACTTGGAATCTAGTTTTCAATTCTGGTCACCACACTACCAGAAGGAAGTGATGGTTTTGGAGAGGGTACGGTACAGAAAAGGTTTACCAGGATGTTGCCTGGTATGGGGGGCATTAGCTATGAGGGGAGGTTGGAGAAACTTGGTTTGTTCTCACTGGAATGATGGAGGTTGAGGGGCGACCTGAGGAGTCTACAAGATTATGAGGGGCACGGACAGATTGGATAGTCAGAAACTTTTTCCCAGGGTGGAAGAGTCAGTAACTAGGGGGCATAGGTTTAAGGTGCGAGGGGCAAGGTTTAAAGGAGATGTACGAGGCAGGTTTTTTACACAGAGGGTTGTGGGTGCCTGGAACTCGCTGCCGGGGGAGGTAGTGGAAGCGGATACGGTAATGGCTTTTAAGGGACATCTTGAGAAATACATGAATAGGATGGGAATAGAGAGATATGGTCCCCGAAGGAATAGGGGATTTCAGTTCAGTCGGGCAGCATGGTCGGTGCAGGATTGGAGGGCCGAAGGGCCTGTTCTTGTGCTGTAATTTTCTTTGTTCTTTGTTATTTGTATGGTGACTAAATCTGCCAAGCGAGGTAGGAAAGTCAGTTGTCACGAGGAGAGAGTGTGCAAAGGGACATTGACAGTTTAAGTGAGCGTGCAACACTTTGGCAGACGGAGTATAATATCAGAAAATGTGAAACACATCCACTTTGGCAGGGAGAATAGCAGAGCAATATATTACTTAAAATGTGAGTGATTGGCAACTCAGAGGGACTGAGGGATCTCAGTGTCCAGATACTGAATCACAAAAGGTTATTATGTAATTGTAACAGGTAAATAAAGTTTGAAATAAATGCAGAATACTGCAGATACTGGAATCTGAAGCAAGAACAAAAAATGCTGGAAAATGTCAGCAGGTCCGACAGCATCTGTGGGGAGAGAATATAGCCATTGTTTCGAGTCGAGAAGACCCTTCTTCAGAGCCTGACTTAAAAAATTGGCTCTATTCTCTCCCCACAGATGCTGTCAGATCGGCTGAGATTTTCCAGCATTTTCTGCTTTTGTTGTGAATAATGTTTGAAAGTTTATTTATTATTGTCACAAGAAGGGTTACATGAACGCTGCAATGAAGTTACTGTGAAAATTAGTCGCCACACTCGGGCGCCTGTTTGGATACACTGAGGGAGCATTTAGCATGGCCAATCCACCTAACCTGCACATCTTTGGAGTTTGGGAGGAAACCGGAGCACCCGGAGGAAACCCACACGGGGAGAATGTGCAGACTCCACACAGACAGTGACCCAAGCCGGGAATCAAACCCAGGTCCTCGTGTTGTGAGGCAGAAGTGCTAACCACTGTGCCACCGTGCCGCTCCATTCCAGCATGAAACATATTCGTTGATTAAGTATCCATGATCCTTTCGAATAGAGGATTCCAAAGATTCACAACATTATCCCTGTAGTAATTAATCCTCACTTAATTCCCAAGCCGGAATTGAACCCGGGTCTTTGGTGCCGTGAGGCAGCAGTGCGAATCACTGTGCCACCGTTCCACCCTATGTCGCACGAATCCCATTTTCCACCATTCTCCCCAGATCCTTGAATTTTCAGCTTGAGGTCTGGATTGAAACCAGAACCGGGTTCAGGCTATTTGGTATTTAAATTTGTGCAGCACTTGAGATTTCTTGTTGAAGGTTGAGCTAACTCTCAGAGTGAATTCCAAGGCCAGGATTTTTGTTCAGCTGCGGGTTAGGTTTAGGATTTGAGGTAGTGTTGGAGTCAGGCTTGAGATTGTTAGAATTTAAATCTCAAGAGACTACAGAGGAACATTATCGTAGAATCATAAAATCCTACAGTGCAGAAGGAGGCCATTTGGCCCATCGAGTTTGCACCGGCCAGAATCCCACCCAGGCCCTATCCCCGTAATCCCATACATTTACCTTAACTTGTCCCCTGACACTAAGGAACAATTTCGCATGGCCAATCCACCTAACCTGCACATCTTTGGACACTAAGGGGCAATTTAGCATGGCCAATCCACCTAACCCGCACATCTTTGGCATGTGGGAGGAAACCGGAACACCCGGAGGAAACCCACGCTGACACGGGGAAAACGTACAAACTCCACACAAACAGTGACCCAAGCCGGGGATCGAACCCGGGTTCCTGGCGCTGTGAGAGGGCAGTGCTAACCACAGTGCCACCATGCCGCCCCATTACGCAGCCATGTTTGACACCACCAATGCATCGTGCTACAGGGCGAGATAGCCAAATCCGATTGAGGGATAAGGTTGAAGAGGTGATCTGAAGGCCTAGCGATGGACTTGAAGAGATATTGAGAGATTATTCCTCTGTTTAGAGTCACTTACAGGCAAAGGGTGCATGGAATCCATGGAAGGAGTTCAAAATATGGATGGACATTTTAACATCGAGCAGGGTGACACGGTGGCACAGCGGCACTCACAGCGCCAGGGACTCGTGTTCGATTCTGGCCTCAGGTGACTGTGTGATCATAGAAATCCGACAGTGCAGAAGGAGGCCATTCGGCCCATCGAGTCTGCACCGACCACAATCCCACCCAGGCCCTACCCCCACATATTTTACCCGCTAATCCCTCTAACCTACGCATCCCAGGACTCTAAGGGGCAATTTTTAACCTGGCCAATCAACCTAACCCGCACATCTTTGGACTGTGGGAGGAAACCGGAGCACCCGGAGTAAACCCACGCAGACACGAGGAGAATGTGCAAACTCCACACAGACAGTGACCCGAGCCGGGAATCGAACCCGGGACCCTGGAACTGTGAAGCAGCAGTGCTAACCACTGTGCTACCGTGCCGCCGTGTGGAGTCTGCATGTTCTCCCCGTGGCTGCGTGGGTTTCCTCCGAGTGCTCCTGTTTCCTCCCACACCCTAATGATATGGATTGGCCATTCCAAATTGCCCACAGTGTGCTGAGATGCATAGGTTAAGGGATTAACGGGGATAGGGCGGGGAGTGGATTAGTGGGGATAGCGGGGATTAGCGGGGATAGGGTGGGGAGTGGGGCGGCACGGTAGCACAGTGGTTAGCACTGCTGCTTCGCAGCTCCAGGTTCCCAGGTTCGATTCTTGGCTTGGGTCACTGTCTGTGAGGAGTTTG
>NW_027592106.1:0-63248 GCF_964213995.1 Mustelus asterias
GGATAGAGAGAGACTGGGATGAGAGAGACTGGGATAGAGAGAGACTGGGATAGAGAGAGACTGGGATAGAGAGAGACTGGGATAGAGAGAGACTGGATAGAGAGAGACTGGGATAGAGAGAGACTGGGATAGAGAGAGACTGGGATAGAGAGAGAGAGACTGGGATAGAGAGAGAGAGAGAGACTGGGAGAGAGAGAGAGAGAGAGACTGGGATAGAGAGAGAGAGAGAGACTGGGATAGAGAGAGAGAGAGAGACTGGGATAGAGAGAGAGAGACTATGATAGAGAGAGAGAGACTGGGATAGAGAGAGAGAGAGAGACTGGGATAGAGAGAGAGAGAGTGACTGGGATAGAGAGAGAGAGAGAGACTGGGATAGAGAGAGAGAGAGACTGGGATAGAGAGAGAGAGAGAGACTGGGATAGAGAGAGAGAGAGAGACTGGGATAGAGAGAGAGAGACTGGGATAGAGAGAGAGAGAGACTGGGATATATAGAGAGAGAGACTGGGATAGAGAGAGAGAGAGAGACTGGGATAGAGAGAGAGAGAGAGACTGGGATAGAGAGAGAGAGAGAGAGACTGGGATAGAGAGAGAGAGAGAGACTGGGATAGAGAGAGAGAGAGAGACTGGGATAGAGAGAGAGAGAGAGACTGGGATAGAGAGAGAGAGAGAGACTGGGATAGAGAGAGAGAGAGAGAGACTGGGATAGAGAGAGAGAGAGAGACTGGGATAGAGAGAGAGAGAGAGACTGGGATAGAGAGAGAGAGAGACTGGGATAGAGAGAGAGAGAGAGACTGGGATAGAGAGAGAGAGAGAGACTGGGATAGAGAGAGAGAGAGAGACTGGGATAGAGAGAGAGAGAGAGACTGGGATAGAGAGAGAGAGAGAGACTGGGATAGAGAGAGAGAGAGAGACTGGGATAGAGAGAGAGAGAGAGACTGGGATAGAGAGAGAGAGAGAGACTGGGATAGAGAGAGAGAGAGAGACTGGGATAGAGAGAGAGAGAGAGAGACTGGGATAGAGAGAGAGAGAGAGACTGGGATAGAGAGAGAGAGAGAGACTGGGATAGAGAGAGAGAGAGAGACTGGGATAGAGAGAGAGAGAGAGACTGGGATAGAGAGAGAGAGAGAGACTGGGATAGAGAGAGAGAGAGAGAGAGACTGGGATAGAGAGAGAGAGAGAGACTGGGATAGAGAGAGAGAGAGAGACTGGGATAGAGAGAGAGAGACTGGGATAGAGAGAGAGACTGGGATAGAGAGAGAGAGAGAGAGAGAGACTGGGATATAGAGAGAGAGAGAGAGAGAGACTGGGATATAGAGAGAGAGAGAGAGAGACTGGGATATAGAGAGAGAGAGAGAGAGAGAGACTGGGATAGAGAGAGAGAGAGAGGAGAGACTGGGATAGAGAGAGAGAGAGAGAGAGAGACTGGGATAGAGAGAGAGAGAGAGAGAGAGAGAGACTGGGATAGAGAGAGAGAGAGAGAGAGAGAGAGACTGGGATAGAGAGAGAGAGAGAGAGAGAGAGAGACTGGGATAGAGAGAGAGAGAGAGAGAGAGACTGGGATAGAGAGAGAGAGAGAGACTGGGATAGAGAGAGAGAGAGACTGGGATAGAGAGAGAGAGAGAGCGAGAGACTGGGATGGAGAGAGAGAGAGAGACTGGATCGAAAAGAGCGAGAGACAAACTGGGATCGAGAGAGCGAGAGACAAACTGGGATCGAGAGAGCGAGAGACAAACTGGGATCGAGAGAGCGAGAGACAAACTGGGATCGAGAGAGCGAGAGACAAACTGGGATCGAGAGAGCGAGAGACAAACTGGGACAGAGAGAGCGAGAGACAAACTGGGACAGGGAGAGCGAGAGAGAGACTGGGACAGAGAGAGCGAGAGACAAACTGGGAGAGAGAGAGCGAGAGACAAACTGGGACAGAGAGAGCGAGAGACAAACTGAGAGCGAGAGACAAACTGGGATCGAGAGAGCGAGAGACAAACTGGGATCGAGAGAGCGAGAGACAAACTGGGATCGAGAGAGCGAGAGACAAACTGGGATCGAGAGAGCGAGAGACAAACTGGGATCGAGAGAGCGAGAGACAAACTGGGATCGAGAGAGCGAGAGACAAACTGGGATCGAGAGAGCGAGAGACAAACTGGGATCGAGAGAGCGAGAGACAAACTGGGATCGAGAGAGCGAGAGACAAACTGGGACAGAGAGAGCGAGAGACAAACTGGGACAGAGAGAGCGAGAGACAAACTGGGACAGAGAGAGCGAGAGACAAACTGGGACAGAGAGAGCGAGAGACAAACTGGGATAGAGAGAGCGAGAGACAAACTGGGACAGAGAGAGCGAGAGACAAACTGGGACAGAGAGAGCGAGAGACAAACTGGGACCGAGAGAGCGAGAGACAAACTGGGACCGAGAGAGCGAGAGACAAACTGGGATCGAGAGAGCGAGAGACAAACTGGGATCGAGAGAGCGAGAGACAAACTGGGATCGAGAGAGCGAGAGACAAACTGGGATCGAGAGAGCGAGAGACAAACTGGGATCGAGAGAGCGAGAGACAAACTGGGATCGAGAGAGCGAGAGACAAACTGGGATCGAGAGAGCGAGAGACAAACTGGGATCGAGAGAGAGCGAGAGACAAACTGGGAGAGAGAGAGAGCGAGAGACAAACTGGGAGAGAGAGAGCGAGAAACAGACTGGGACAGAGAGAGCGAGAGACAAACTGGGAGAGAGAGAGCGAGAGACAAACTGGGAGAGAGAGAGCGAGAGACAAACTGGGAGAGAGCGAGAGACAAACTGGGATCGAGAGAGCGAGAGACAAACTGGGATCGAGAGAGCGAGAGACAAACTGGGATCGAGAGAGCGAGAGACAAACTGGGAGAGAGAGCGAGAGACAAACTGGGAGAGAGAGCGAGAGACAAACTGGGAGAGAGAGAGCGAGAGACAAACTGGGAGAGAGAGAGCGAGAGACAAACTGGGATCGAGAGAGCGAGAGACAAACTGGGATCGAGAGAGCGAGAGACAAACTGGGAGAGAGAGAGCGAGAGACAAACTGGGATCGAGAGAGTGAGAGACAAACTGGGACAGGGAGAGCGAGAGAGAGACTGGGACAGAGAGAGCGAGAGACAAACTGGGACAGGGAGAGCGAGAGACAAACTGGGATAGAGAGAGCGAGAGACAAACTGGGACAGAGAGAGCGAGAGACAAACTGGGATCGAGAGAGCGAGAGACAAACTGGGATCGAGAGAGCGAGAGACAAACTGGGACAGGGAGAGCGAGAGACAAACTGGGAGAGAGAGAGCGAGAGACAAACTGGGAGAGAGAGAGCGAGAGACAAACTGGGACAGAGAGAGCGAGAGACAAACTGGGACAGGGAGAGCGAGAGACAAACTGGGACAGGGAGAGCGAGAGACAAACTGGGAGAGAGCGAGAGACAAACTGGGAGAGAGAGAGCGAGAGACAAACTGGGACAGAGAGAGCGAGAGACAAACTGGGACAGGGAGAGCGAGAGACAAACTGGGACAGGGAGAGCGAGAGAGAGACTGGGACAGAGAGAGCGAGAGACAAACTGGGATAGAGAGCGAGAGACAAACTGGGACAGAGAGAGCGAGAGACAAACTGGGATCGAGAGAGCGAGAGACAAACTGGGATCGAGAGAGCGAGAGACAAACTGGGATAGAGAGAGCGAGAGACAAACTGGGAGAGAGAGAGCGAGAGACAAACTGGGATCGAGAGAGCGAGAGACAAACTGGGATCGAGAGAGAGCGAGAGACAAACTGGGAGAGAGAGAGCGAGAGACAAACTGGGAGAGAGAGAGCGAGAGACAAACTGGGAGAGAGAGAGCGAGAGACAAACTGGGAGAGAGAGAGCGAGAGACAAACTGGGAGAGAGAGAGCGAGAGACAAACTGGGAGAGAGAGAGCGAGAGACAAACTGGGACAGAGAGAGCGAGAGACAAACTGGGATCGAGAGAGCGAGAGACAAACTGGGACAGGGAGAGCGAGAGACAAACTGGGAGAGAGAGCGAGAGAGAGACTGGATCAAGGGGGTGGGGCGGAGGGAGAGGGTCTGAGTGAAAGGGTTGGATCGCTGTTCCGTTCTTAACACATGGTCCATTTTTACAGACAGTTACGCCTCATCCGTGCTGTCTGAGGAGAAGGAGGAGTCACAGGAGGACAGGTCTGAGGGCTATGACAGTGGCCCCCACACTGAACCCACTGACCAGGTAACCACCTCCTATCTTCCTTCAGCGTCGAAATGGTGCTGTCTGCTCCCTCAGCACTGACCCTCCCACAGTGCGGCACTCCCTCAGCACTGACCCTCCCACAGTGCGGCGCTCCCTCAGCACTGACCCTCCCACAGTGCGGCTCTCCCTCAGCACCGACCCTCCCACAGTGCGGCGCTCCCTCAGCACCGACCCTCCCACAGTGCGGCGCTCCCTCAGCACTGACCCTCCCACAGTGCGGCGCTCCCTCAGCACCGACCCTCCCACAGTGCGGCGCTCCCTCAGCACTGACCCTCCCACAGTGCGGCGCTCCCTCAGCACCGGCCCTCCCCACAGTGCGGCGCTCCCTCAGCACTGACCCTCCTACAGTGCGGCGCTCCCTCAGCACTGACCCTCCCACAGTGCGGCGCTCCCTCAGCACCGACCCTCCCACAGTGCGGCGCTCCCTCAGCACTGACCCTCCCACAGTGCGGCGCTCCCTCAGCACTGACCCTCCCACAGTGCGGCGCTCCCTCAGCACTGACCCTCCCACAGTGCGGCGCTCCCTCAGCACTGACCCTCCCACAGTGCGGCGCTCCCTCAGCACTGACCCTCCCACAGTGCGGCGCTCCCTCAGCACTGACCCTCCCACAGTGCGGCGCTCCCTCAGCACTGACCCTCCCACAGTGCGGCGCTCCCTCAGCACTGACCCTCCCACAGTGCGGCGCTCCCTCAGCACCGACCCTCCCACAGTGCGGCGCTCCCTCAGCACTGACCCTCCCACAGTGCGGCGCTCCCTCAGCACTGACCCTCCCACAGTGCGGCGCTCCCTCAGCACTGACTCTCCCACAGTGCGGCGCTCCCTCAGCACTGACCCTCCCACAGTGCGGCGCTCCCTCAGCACCCAGCCTCCCACAGTGCGGCGCTCCCTCAGCACCGACCCTCCCACAGTGCGGCGCTCCCTCAGCACTGACCCTCCCACAGTGCGGCGCTCCCTCAGCACTGACCCTCCCACAGTGCGGCGCTCCCTCAGCACTGACCCTCCCACAGTGCGGCGCTCCCTCAGCACTGACCCTCCCACAGTGCGGCGCTCCCTCAGCACCGAGCCTCCCCACAGTGCGGCGCTCCCTCAGCACTGACCCTCCCACAGTGCGGCGCTCCCTCAGCACTGACCCTCCCACAGTACGGCGCTCCCTCAGCACCGACCCTCCCACAGTGCGGCGCTCCCTCAGCACCGACCCTCCCACAGTGCGGCGCTCCCTCAGCACCGAGCCTCCCCACAGTGCGGCGCTCCCTCAGCACTGACCCTCCCACAGTGCGGCGCTCCCTCAGCACTGACCCTCCCACAGTGCGGCGCTCCCTCAGCACTGACCCTCCCACAGTGCGGCGCTCCCTCAGCACTGACCCTCCCACAGTGCGGCGCTCCCTCAGCACTGACCCTCCCACAGTGCGGCGCTCCCTCAGCACTGACCCTCCCACAGTGCGGCGCTCCCTCAGCACTGACCCTCCCACAGTGCGGCGCTCCCTCAGCACCGACCCTCCCACAGTGCGGCGCTCCCTCAGCACTGACCCTCCCACAGTGCGGCGCTCCCTCAGCACCGACCCTCCCACAGTGCGGCGCTCCCTCAGCACCGACCCTCCCACAGTGCGGCGCTCCCTCAGCGCTGACCCTCCCCACAGTGCGGCGCTCCCTCAGCACTGACCCTCCCACAGTGCGGCGCTCCCTCAGCACTGACCCTCCCACAGTGTAGCGCTCCCTCAGCACTGACCCTCCCACAGTGCGGCGCTCCCTCAGCACTGACCCTCCCAGAGTGCGGCACTCCCACAGCACTGACCCTCCCACAGTGCGGCGCTCCCTCAGCACTGACCCTCCCACAGTGCGGCGCTCCCTCAGCACTGACCATCCCACAGTGCGGTGCTCCCTCAGCACTGACCATCCCACAGTGCGGTGCTCCCTCAGCACCGACCCTCCCACAGTGCGGTGCTCCCTCAGCACCGACCCTCCCACAGTGCGGCGCTCCCTCAGCACTGACCCACCCACAGTGCGGCGCTCCCTCAGCACTGACCCTCCCACAGTGTGGCGCTCCCTCAGCACTGACCCTCCCACAGTGCGGCGCTCCCTCAGCACTGACCCTCCCACAGTGCGGCGCTCCCTCGGCACTGACCCTCCCACAGTGCGGCACTCCCTCAGCACTGACCCTCCCACAGTGCGGCGCTCCCTCAGCACTGACCCTCCCACAGTGCGGCGCTCCCTCAGCACTGACCCACCCACAGTGTGGTGCGCTCTTGTGGGAGGGAGCTGAATGCATTATCTCCAAATTTGCAGATGATACAAAGTTGGGAGGGAGTGTGAGCTGTGAGGGGGAGTGCGCAGAGGGATCTGGGTGTCCTGGTGCACCAGTCGCTGAGGGTAAGCATGCAGGGGCAGCAGGCGGTAAAGAAGGCAAATGGCCTTCATTGCGAGAGGTTTCCAGTACAGGGATGTGTTGTTACGATTATACAGGGCCTTGGTGAGGCCACTCCCAGAGTATTGTGTGCAGTTATGGTCTCCTTTCCTGAGGAAGGATGTTCTTGCTCTCGAGGGAGTTGCAGCGAAGGTTTCCCAGGCTGATTCCGGGGATGGTGGGACTGATGTACGAGGAGAGATTGACCAGGTTAGGATTGTTTCCACTGGAGTTCAGACGAATGAGTGCGGGGGGGAATCTCATAGAGTAATCGTCATAGAGGTTTACAGCATGGAAACAGGCCCTTCGGCCCAACTTGTCCATGCCGCCCTTTTTTTTAAACCCCTAAGCAAATCCCAATTGCCCGCGTTTGGCCCATATCCCTCTATACCCATCTTACCCATGTAACTATATAAACGCTTTTTAAAAGACAAAATTGTACCCGCCTCTACTACTGCCTCTGGCAGCTCGTTCCAGACACTCACCACCCTCTGTGTGAAAAATAGCCCCTCTGGACACTTTTGTATCTCTCCCCTCTCACCTTAAACCTATGCCCTCTAGTTTTAGACTCCCCTACCTTTGGGAAAAGATATTGACTATCTAGCTGATCTGTGTCCCTCATTATTTTATAGACCTCTATAATATCACACCTCAGCCTCCTACGCTCCAGAGAAAAAAGTCCTAGTCTATCCAGCCTCTCCTTATAACTCAATCCATCAAGTCCCGGTAGCATCCTAGTAAATCTTTTCTGCACTCTTTCTAGTTTAATAATATCCTTTCTATAATAGGGTGACCAGAACTGTACACAGTATTCCAAGTGTGGCCTTACCAATGTCTTGTACAACTCCAACAAGACGTCCCAACTCCTGTATTCAATGTTCTGACCGATGAAACCAAGCATGCCGAATGCCTTCTTCACCACTCTGTCCACAGAGGAGGCTGATTCCGGGGATGGCGGGACTGATGTGTGAGGAGAGATTGACTAGGTTTCCACTGGAGTTCAGATGAATGAGGGGGGATCTCAGAGAGACTTATAAAATTATAACCGGACTGGACAGGGTAGATGCAGGGAGGATGTTCCCGATGGTGGGGGGAGTCCAGAACCAGGGGATTGGGGGCAGGGTTTGGGGATTGGGGGCGGGGTTTGGGGATTGGGGGTGGGGTTTGGGGATTGGGGGCGGGGTTTGGGGACTGGGGCGGGGATTGGGGATTGGGGGCGGGGTTTGGGGATTGGGGGCGGGTTTTGGGGATTGGGGGCGGGGTTTGGGGATTGGGGGTGGGGTTTGGGGATTGGGGGCGGGGTTTGGGGATTGGGGGCGGGGTTTGGGGATTGGGGTGGGGATTGGGGGCGGGGTTTGGTAACGGGACGAGACAGGGTCGATGCAGGGAGGATGTTCCCGATGGTGGGGGGAGTCCAGAACCAGGGGATTGGGGGCGGGGTTTGGGATTGGGGGCGGGGTTTGGGATTGGGGCGGGGTTTGGTAACAGGACGAGACAGGGTCGATGCAGGGAGGATGTTCCCGATGTTGGGGGGAGTCCAGAACCAGGGGGTCACAGTCTGAGGATTGGGGGCGGGGTTTGGGGATTGGGGTTTGGGGATTGGGGGCGGGGTTTGGGGATTGGGGGTGGGGATTGGGGGCGGGGATTGGGGCGGGGTTTGGGGATTGGGGGTGGGGTTTGGGGATTGGGGGCGGGGTTTGGGGATTGGGGCGGGGTTTGGGGATTGGGGGCGGGGTTTGGGGATTGGGGGCGGGGTTTGGGGATTGGGGGCGGGGTTTGGGGATTGGGGTGGGGTTTGGGGATTGGGGGCGGGGTTTGGGGATTGGGGGCGGGGATTGGGGGCGGGGTTTGGGGATTGGGGGCAGGGTTTGGGGATTGGGGGTGGGGTTTGGGGATTGGGGGCAGGGTTTGGGGATTGGGGGCAGGGTTTGGGGATTGGGGGTGGGGTTTGCGGATTGGGGGCGGGGTTTGGGGATTGGGGGTGGGGTTTGGGGATTGGGGCGGGGTTTGGGGATTGGGGGTGGGGTTTGGGGATTGGGGGCGGGGTTTGGGGATTGGGGGCGGGGATTGGGGGCAGGGTTCGGGGATTGGGGGTGGGGTTTGGGAATTGGGGGCAGGGTTTGGGGATTGGGGGTGGGGTTTGGGGATTGGGGCGGGGTTTGGGGATTGGGGGCGGGGTTTGGGGATTGGGGGTGGGGTTTGGGGATTGGGGGTGGGGTTTGGGGATTGGGGGCGGGGTTTGGGGATTGGGGGCGGGGATTGGGGGCAGGGTTTGGGGATTGGGGGTGGGGATTGGGGGCGGGGTTTGGGGATTGGGGGCGGGGATTGGGGGCGGGGTTTGGGGATTGGGGTGGGGTTTGGGTATTGGGGGCGGGGTTTGGGGATTGGGGTGGGGTTTGGGGATTGGGGGTGGGGTTTGGGGATTGGGGGTGGGGTTTGGGGATTGGGGGCGGGGTTTGGGGATTGGGGGTGGGGTTTGGGGATTGGGGCAGGGATTGGGGGTGGGGTTTGGGGATTGGGGGCGGGGTTTGGGGATTGGGGGTGGGGTTTGGGGATTGGGGGTGGGGTTTGGGGATTGGGGGCAGGGATTGGGGGCGGGGTTTGGGGATTGGGGGCGGGGTTTGGGTATTGGGGGCGGGGTTTTGGGGATTGGGGGCGGGGTTTGGGGATTGGGGGCGGGGTTTGGGGATTGGGGGCGGGGTTTGGGGATTGGGGGGGGACCATTTAGGACGGAGATGAGGAGATATTTCTTCACCCGGTGAGCCGCTGGAACTGATTCCCACAGGAAGTAGCTGATACAAAACATTGACTGTATTGGAGAGGCGGCTGGATCGAGCGCTTGGGGCGAATGGGATCAGAGGTTATGGGGAGAAAGCAGGATTAGGCGATTGAGTGGGATGATCAGACATGGTGGTGATGAATGGGGGAGCAGGCTCGAAGGGCTGAATGGCCTCCTCCTGTTCCTATCTACTCCGTTTCTATGTCTTTGACGTAGTTCTTGTGTTGTCTTCCCAATCAACAGGAGGACAGTTCCCTGGTGACGACTCAGTCAAGCTCAACACAGAAACTGGACCAAGGAGGAAGCCATCTTTCTGATGAGGAGGAGGCGGAGGAGGAGGAGGAGGAGAGCGAGGTGGCCCCTGCCCGTGGGGGGCGCCAGAAGCCTCAGGCCCTGGCGGAACAACCTCCTGCCTCCTCGCCCTCCCGGAGTCTCAGGAAGGGCGCGCCCCCGGCAAGGCTGAGACGCACCCCCCAGCCCCCGAGGAGCAAAGCCGGGCCGGGCACCTCCCCACTCCCGCAGGCCGAGGGGACTCCCTCGGAGGCAGAGGGGCGGCCGGTCGAGCGAAGGAGGTGGTCCTCCGGACGCGAGCGCAGGAGGCCGCCCTCGGCAGACGACCGGCGAGACTCGCCCCCCGGGGGCGAGAGCCCCTCTCCGCAGCCGGCGGCCGAGGAGAGGACCCCGTCCCCATCGCGGCCCAGCCGGGGCCAAGCGAGGTCCCCCTCGCCGCCCAGGGCTAGGGTCCGTGGGCGTGGCTCCTCGCAGTCCAAGGAACCGCAGGAAGGTACCCCCTCACTGCCCACACCATCCAGCGAGAGCCTGGCAGCGAAGGAACTATCGGAGTCTCCAGCAGCACAGACTGTCAAGGAACTGTCTAGCTCAACCCAGACTGTCAAGGAACTGTCTAGCTCAACCCAGACTGTCAAGGAACTGTCTAGCTCAACCCAGACTGTCAAGGAACTGTCTAGCTCAACCCAGACTGTCAAGGAACTGTCTAACCCAACCCAAACAGGCAAGGAACCGTCTCTGTCTAACCCAACCCAGACAGTCGAGGAGCCGTCTCCGTCTAGCTCAACCCAGACAGGTAAGGAACCGTCTCCGTCGAACCCAACCCAGACTGTCAAGGAACTCTCGAGCTCAACCCAGACAGGCAAGGAACTGTCTCCGTCTCGACCAACCCAGACAGACAAGGAACCATCTCTGTCCAGCCCAACCCAATCAGTCAAGGAACCATCTTCATCTCCCCCAACCCAGACAGGCAAGGAACCGTCTCCGTCTAGACCAATCCAGACAGACAAGGAACCGTCTCCGTCTAGACCAATCCAGACAGACAAGGAACCGTCTCCGTCTAGACCAATCCAGACAGACAAGGAACCGTCTCCGTCTAGACCAAACCAGACAGACAAGGAACTGTCTCTGTCTAACCCAACCCAGACAGGCAAGGAACCGTCTCCGTCTAGACCAACCCAGACAGGCAAGGAACTACCTCTGTCTAACCCAATCCAGACAGGCAAGAAACTGTCTCCGTCTCGACCAACCCAGGCAGACAAGGAACCGTCTCCATCGCCCCCAACCCAGACAGTCGAAGAGCCGTCTCCGTCTAACCCAACCCAGACAGACAAGGAACAGTCTCCGTCTAACCCGACTCAGACAGGCAAGGAGCCGTCTCCGCCTCGCCCAACCCAGACACTTGAAGAGCCGTCTCCCTCAAAGCAGACAGGCAAGGAAGCGTCTCCACCGAGCCCAACGCAGACAGTCGAGGAACCATCTCTGCCTGCCCCAGGCCAGACAGTCAAGGAGCCGTCTCCACCTGCCCCAGCGCAGACAGTGAAGGAACCGACTCCGTCTAGCCCAGGCCAGGCAGTGGAGGAACATTCTGCAGGAGCCCAGACGGCGGTAGAGGAGCAGGAGCCGCCCCCGGCGTCGCGGGCCCCCCGTGTTAGATCCCCGTCCCTGCCATCCCAGAAGGAGCAGTCTGCTCCCTCGGCCCGGGAAAAGGGAGGGGGGTCCACGTCGCCAGCGTCCAGGGGGGTGAAGGAGGTCTCTCCAGCCCCTCCAACTCAAACAGAGACTGGGCAGACACCGGCCAGTCTGTCCCAGGCAGCCAGGGACAGACCTGAACCGGCCGAAGGAGACACTGAGAAGCCTCCATCCCAGAGGAGACAGGAGAGGGCGTCTCGTTCGCCTCCCACACCCAGGGAAGCGGCCGCTTCTCCGCCGCGGGCCACGGGAGAGAGGGATGTGTCGTCACCGGCTCGGGAAGTCAGCGAGAGCTCCTCGCCCCCGCGCGCCGCTCTGGAACAGGAAAGCCGCCCGCCGCCTCGAAGGCCGTCAGACAAGTCCCCGGCACCGCGAGCGACCGGAGCCCCCGCGGCGACCCCTCCACCCCCGGCCGAAGATTCCGAGCCGGCCTCTCCCCCGCGGCAATACCCCGCAGCGGACACCGAGGGGTCGGAGCGTCGGCGACACGGGAGCGGGCATGCGGAGACCGGCGGGGGAGCCGGCGCCGTGCCGATCCCTGGCAGGTCCGCGCCGCCGGCCCCCGCGGAAACGCGTGCCGGGAATGAAAAGCAGCCCGCCGCCTGCGACGTGAGGGCATCGTCGCCGTCGCGTTCCTCTTCGCGGGCGCGGCGGGACTCGGAGCCGGCACCCAGGAAGGGCAGGGAGCCGGTCCAGGGAGAGCGGCCCCACAGGAAGGGCAGGTCATCCCGTTCGGCCTCCAGCTCCAGCCGCAGCTCCGGGAAGGGGGCACGTACCTCCTCCTCTTCATCCTCCAGCTCCTCCTCCTCACGCTCTCGATCCCGCTCGAGAGGAAGAACCAGCTCCTCCTCCAGCGAAGCCAAGGTAGGCAGCTCCCTCAACACTGCCCCCCATCAAACACTCCCAGGACAGGTACAGCACGGGGTTAGAGACAGAGTAAAGCTCCCTCTACACTGTCCCCATCAAACACTCCCAGGACAGGTACAGCACGGGGTTAGATACAGAGTAAAGCTCCCTCTACACTGTTCCCCATCAAACACTCCCAGGACAGGTACAGCACGGGGTTAGATACAGAGTAAAGCTCCCTCTACACTGTTCCCCATCAAACACTCCCAGGACAGGTACAGCACGGGGTTAGATACAGAGTAAAGCTCCCTCTACACTGTCCCCCATCAAACACTCCCAGGACAGGTACAGCACGGGGTTAGATACAGAGTAAAGCTCCCTCTACACTGTCCCCATCAAACACTCCCAGGACAGGTACAGCACGGGGTTAGATACAGAGTAAAGCTCCCTCTACACTGTCCCCCCATGAAACACCCCCAGGACAGGTACAGCACGGGGTTAGATACAGAGTAAAGCTCCCTCTACACTGTCCCCCATCAAACACTCCCAGGACAGGTACAGCACGGGGTTAGATACAGAGTAAAGCTCCCTCTACACTGTCCCCCATCAAACACACCCAGGACAGGTACAGCACGGGGTTAGATACAGAGTGAAGCTCCCTCTACACTGTCCCCATCAAACACTCCCAGGACAGGTACAGCACGGGGTTAGATACAGAGTAAAGCTCCCTCTACACTGTCCCCCATCAAACACTCCCAGGACAGGTACAGCACGGGGTTAAATACAGAGTAAAGCTCCCTCTACACTGTCCCCCATCAAACACTCCCGGGACAGGTACAGCACGGGGTTAGATACAGAGTAAAGCACCCTCTACACTGTCCCCCATCAAACACTCCCAGGACAGGTACGGCACGGGGTTAGACACAGAGGGAAGCTCCCTCTCCACTGTCCCCATCAAACACTCCCAGGACAGGTACAGCACGGGGTTAGATACAGAGTAAAGCTCCCTCTACACTGTCCCCCATCAAACACTCCCAGGACAGGGACAGCACGGGGTTCGATACAGAGTAAAGCTCCCTCTACACTGTCCCCCATCAAACACTCCCAGGACAGGTACAGCACGGGGTTAGATACAGAGTAAGGCTCCCTCTGCACTGTCCCCCCCATCAAACACTCCCAGGACAGGTACAGCACAGGGTGAGATACAGAGTAAAGCTCCCTCTACACTGTCCCCATCAAACACTCCCAGGACAGGTACAGCACGGGGTTAGATACAGAGTAAAGCTCCCTCTACACTGTCCCCCCCTCAAACACTCCCAGGACAGGTACAGCACGGGGTTAGATACAGAGTGAAGCTCCCTCTACACTGTCCCCATCAAACACTCCCAGGACAGGTACAGCACGGGGTTAGATACAGAGTAAAGCTCCCTCTACACTGTCCCCATCAAACACTCCCAGGACAGGTACAGCACGGGGTTCGATACAGAGTAAAGCTCCCTCTACACTGTCCCCCATCAAACACTCCCAGGACAGGTACAGCACGGGGTTAGATACAGAGTAAGGCTCCCTCTGCACTGTCCCCCCCATCAAACACTCCCAGGACAGGTACAGCACAGGGTGAGATACAGAGTAAAGCTCCCTCTACACTGTCCCCATCAAACACTCCCAGGACAGGTACAGCACGGGGTTAGATACAGAGTAAAGCTCCCTCTACACTGTCCCCATCAAACACTCCCAGGACAGGTACAGCACGGGGTTAGATACAGAGTGAAGCTCCCTCTACACTGTCCCCATCAAACACTCCCAGGACAGGTACAGCACGGGGTTAGATACAGAGTAAAGCTCCCTCTACACTGTCCCCCATCAAACACTCCCAGGACAGGTACAGCACGGGGTTAGATACAGAGTAAAGCTCCCTCTACACTGTCCCCATCAAACACTCCCAGGACAGGTACAGCACGGGGTGAGATACAGAGTGAAGCTCCCTCTACACTGTCCCCATCAAACACTCCCAGGACAGGTACAGCACGGGGTTAGATACAGAGTAAAGCTCCCTCTACACTGTCCCCCATCAAACACTCCCAGGACAGGTACAGCACGGGGTTAGATACAGAGTAAAGCTCCCTCTACACTGTCCCTCATCAAACACTCCCAGGACAGGTACAGCACGGGGTTAGATACAGAGTAAAGCTCCCTCAACACTGCCCCCCATCAAACACTCCCAGGACAGGTACAGCACGGGGTTAGAGACAGAGTAAAGCTCCCTCTACACTGTCCCCATCAAACACTCCCAGGACAGGTACAGCACGGGGTTAGATACAGAGTAAAGCTCCCTCTACACTGTCCCCCATCAAACACTCCCAGGACAGGTACAGCACGGGGTTAGATACAGAGTAAAGCTCCCTCTACACTGTCCCTCATCAAACACTCCCAGGACAGGTACAGCACGGGGTTAGATACAGAGTAAAGCTCCCTCTACACTGACCCCATCAAACACTCCCAGGACAGGTACAGCACGGGGTTAGATACAGAGTAAAGCTCCCTCTACACTGTCCCCATCAAACACTCCCAGGACAGGTACAGCACAGGGTTAGACACAGAGTAAAGCTCCCTCGACACTGTCCCCATCAAACACTCCCAGGACAGGTACAGCACGGGGTTAGATACAGAGTAAAGCTCCCTCTACACTGTCCCCCCATGAAACACCCCCAGGACAGGTACAGCACGGGGTTAGATACAGAGTGAAGCTCCCTCTACACTGTCCCCATCAAACACTCCCAGGACAGGTACAGCACGGGGTTAGATACAGAGTAAAGCTCCCTCTACACTGTCCCCCATCAAACACTCCCAGGACAGGTACAGCACGGGGTTAAATACAGAGTAAAGCTCCCTCTACACTGTCCCCCATCAAACACTCCCGGGACAGGTACAGCACGGGGTTAGATACAGAGTAAAGCACCCTCTACACTGTCCCCCATCAAACACTCCCAGGACAGGTACGGCACGGGGTTAGACACAGAGGGAAGCTCCCTCTCCACTGTCCCCATCAAACACTCCCAGGACAGGTACAGCACGGGGTTAGATACAGAGTAAAGCTCCCTCTACACTGTCCCCCATCAAACACTCCCAGGACAGGGACAGCACGGGGTTCGATACAGAGTAAAGCTCCCTCTACACTGTCCCCCATCAAACACTCCCAGGACAGGTACAGCACGGGGTTAGATACAGAGTAAGGCTCCCTCTGCACTGTCCCCCCCATCAAACACTCCCAGGACAGGTACAGCACAGGGTGAGATACAGAGTAAAGCTCCCTCTACACTGTCCCCATCAAACACTCCCAGGACAGGTACAGCACGGGGTTAGATACAGAGTAAAGCTCCCTCTACACTGTCCCCATCAAACATTCCCAGGACAGGTACAGCACGGGGTTAGATACAGAGTAAAGCTCCCTCTACACTGTCCCCCATCAAACACTCCCAGGACAGGTACAGCACGGGGTTAGATACAGAGTAAAGCTCCCTCTACACTGTCCCCCATCAAACACTCCCAGGACAGGTACAGCACGGGGTTAGATACACAGTAAAGCACCCTCTACACTGTCCCCCATCAAACACTCCCAGGACAGGTACGGCACGGGGTTAGACACAGAGGGAAGCTCCCTCTCCACTGTCCCCATCAAACACTCCCAGGACACGTACACCACGGGGTTAGATACAGAGTAAAGCTCCCTCTACACTGTCCCCCATCAAACACTCCCAGGACAGGTACAGCACGGGGTTCGATACAGAGTAAAGCTCCCTCTACACTGTCCCCCATCAAACACTCCCAGGACAGGTACAGCACGGGGTTAGATACAGAGTAAGGCTCCCTCTGCACTGTCCCCCCCATCAAACACTCCCAGGACAGGTACAGCACAGGGTGAGATACAGAGTAAAGCTCCCTCTACACTGTCCCCATCAAACACTCCCAGGACAGGTACAGCACGGGGTTAGATACAGAGTAAAGCTCCCTCTACACTGTCCCCATCAAACACTCCCAGGACAGGTACAGCACGGGGTTAGATACAGAGTGAAGCTCCCTCTACACTGTCCCCATCAAACACTCCCAGGACAGGTACAGCACGGGGTTAGATACAGAGTAAAGCTCCCTCTACACTGTCCCCCATCAAACACTCCCAGGACAGGTACAGCACGGGGTTAGATACAGAGTAAAGCTCCCTCTACACTGTCCCCATCAAACACTCCCAGGACAGGTACAGCACGGGGTGAGATACAGAGTGAAGCTCCCTCTACACTGTCCCCATCAAACACTCTCAGGACAGGTACAGCACGGGGTTAGATACAGAGTAAAGCTCCCTCTACACTGTCCCCCATCAAACACTCCCAGGACAGGTACAGCACGGGGTTAGATACAGAGTAAAGCTCCCTCTACACTGTCCCTCATCAAACACTCCCAGGACAGGTACAGCACGGGGTTAGATACAGAGTAAAGCTCCCTCAACACTGCCCCCCATCAAACACTCCCAGGACAGGTACAGCACGGGGTTAGAGACAGAGTAAAGCTCCCTCTACACTGTCCCCATCAAACACTCCCAGGACAGGTACAGCACGGGGTTAGATACAGAGTAAAGCTCCCTCTACACTGTCCCCCATCAAACACTCCCAGGACAGGTACAGCACGGGGTTAGATACAGAGTAAAGCTCCCTCTACACTGTCCCTCATCAAACACTCCCAGGACAGGTACAGCACGGGGTTAGATACAGAGTAAAGCTCCCTCTACACTGTCCCCCATCAAACACTCCCAGGACAGGTACAGCACGGGGTTAGATACAGAGTAAAGCTCCCTCTACACTGACCCCATCAAACACTCCCAGGACAGGTACAGCACGGGGTTAGATACAGAGTAAAGCTCCCTCTACACTGTCCCCATCAAACACTCCCAGGACAGGTACAGCACAGGGTTAGACACAGAGTAAAGCTCCCTCGACACTGTCCCCATCAAACACTCCCAGGACAGGTACAGCACGGGGTTAGATACAGAGTAAAGCTCCCTCTACACTGTCCCCCCATGAAACACCCCCAGGACAGGTACAGCACGGGGTTAGATACAGAGTAAAGCACCCTCTACACTGTCCCCCATCAAACACTCCCAGGACAGGTACGGCACGGGGTTAGACACAGAGGGAAGCTCCCTCTCCACTGTCCCCATCAAACACTCCCAGGACACGTACACCACGGGGTTAGATACAGAGTAAAGCTCCCTCTACACTGTCCCCCATCAAACACTCCCAGGACAGGTACAGCACGGGGTTCGATACAGAGTAAAGCTCCCTCTACACTGTCCCCCATCAAACACTCCCAGGACAGGTACAGCACGGGGTTAGATACAGAGTAAGGCTCCCTCTGCACTGTCCCCCCCATCAAACACTCCCAGGACAGGTACAGCACAGGGTGAGATACAGAGTAAAGCTCCCTCTACACTGTCCCCATCAAACACTCCCAGGACAGGTACAGCACGGGGTTAGATACAGAGTAAAGCTCCCTCTACACTGTCCCCATCAAACACTCCCAGGACAGGTACAGCACGGGGTTAGATACAGAGTGAAGCTCCCTCTACACTGTCCCCATCAAACACTCCCAGGACAGGTACAGCACGGGGTTAGATACAGAGTAAAGCTCCCTCTACACTGTCCCCCATCAAACACTCCCAGGACAGGTACAGCACGGGGTTAGATACAGAGTAAAGCTCCCTCTACACTGTCCCCATCAAACACTCCCAGGACAGGTACAGCACGGGGTGAGATACAGAGTGAAGCTCCCTCTACACTGTCCCCATCAAACACTCCCAGGACAGGTACAGCACGGGGTTAGATACAGAGTAAAGCTCCCTCTACACTGTCCCCCATCAAACACTCCCAGGACAGGTACAGCACGGGGTTAGATACAGAGTAAAGCTCCCTCGACACTGTCCCTCATCAAACACTCCCAGGACAGGTACAGCACGGGGTTAGATACAGAGTAAAGCTCCCTCTACACTTTCCCCCGTCAAACACTCCCAGGACAGGTACAGCACGGGGTTAGATACAGAGTAAAGCTCCCTCTACACTGACCCCATCAAACACTCCCAGGACAGGTACGGCACGGGGTTAGATACAGAGTAAAGCTCCCTCTACACTGTCCCCATCAAACACTCCCAGGACAGGTACAGCACAGGGTTAGACACAGAGTAAAGCTCCCTCGACAGTGTCCCCATCAAACACTCCCAGGACAGGTACAGCACGGGGTTAGATACAGAGTAAAGCTCCCTCTACACTGTCCCCCCATGAAACACTCCCAGGACAGGTACAGCACGGGGTTAGATACAGAGTAAAGCTCCCTCTACACTGTCCCCATCAAACACTCCCAGGACAGGTACAGCACGGGGTTAGATACAGAGTAAAGCTCCCTCTACACTGTCCCCCATCAAACACTCCCAGGACAGGTACAGCACGAAGTTAAATACAGAGTAAAGCTCCCTCTACACTGTCCCCCATCAAACACTCCCAGGACAGGTACAGCACGGGGTTAGATACAGAGTAAAGCACCCTCTACACTGTCCCCCATCAAACACTCCCAGGACAGGTACGGCACGGGGTTAGACACAGAGGGAAGCTCCCTCTCCACTGTCCCCATCAAACACTCCCAGGACAGGTACAGCACGGGGTTAGATACAGAGTAAAGCACCCTCTACACTGTCCCCCATCAAACACTCCCAGGACAGGTACGGCACGGGGTTAGACACAGAGGGAAGCTCCCTCTCCACTGTCCCCATCAAACACTCCCAGGACAGGTACAGCACGGGGTTAGATACAGAGTAAAGCTCCCTCTACACTGTCCCCCATCAAACACTCCCAGGACAGGTACAGCACGGGGTTAGATACAGAGTAAGGCTCCCTCTGCACTGTCCCCCCCATCAAACACTCCCAGGACAGGTACAGCACGGGGTTAGATACAGAGTGAAGCTCCCTCTACACTGTCCCCATCAAACACTCCCAGGACAGGTACAGCACGGGGTTAGATACAGAGTAAAGCTCCCTCTACACTGTCCCCCATCAAACACTCCCAGGACAGGTACAGCACGGGGTTAGATACAGAGTAAAGCTCCCTCTACACTGTCCCCATCAAACACTCCCAGGACAGGTACAGCACAGGGTTAGACACAGAGTAAAGCTCCCTCGACACTGTCCCCATCAAACACTCCCAGGACAGGTACAGCACGGGGTTAGATACAGAGTAAAGCTCCCTCTACACTGTCCCCCCATGAAACACCCCCAGGACAGGTACAGCACGGGGTTAGATACAGAGTGAAGCTCCCTCTACACTGTCCCCATCAAACACTCCCAGGACAGGTACAGCACGGGGTTAGATACAGAGTAAAGCTCCCTCTACACTGTCCCCCATCAAACACTCCCAGGACAGGTACAGCACGGGGTTAAATACAGAGTAAAGCTCCCTCTACACTGTCCCCCATCAAACACTCCCGGGACAGGTACAGCACGGGGTTAGATACAGAGTAAAGCACCCTCTACACTGTCCCCCATCAAACACTCCCAGGACAGGTACGGCACGGGGTTAGACACAGAGGGAAGCTCCCTCTCCACTGTCCCCATCAAACACTCCCAGGACAGGTACAGCACGGGGTTAGATACAGAGTAAAGCTCCCTCTACACTGTCCCCCATCAAACACTCCCAGGACAGGGACAGCACGGGGTTCGATACAGAGTAAAGCTCCCTCTACACTGTCCCCCATCAAACACTCCCAGGACAGGTACAGCACGGGGTTAGATACAGAGTAAGGCTCCCTCTGCACTGTCCCCCCCATCAAACACTCCCAGGACAGGTACAGCACAGGGTGAGATACAGAGTAAAGCTCCCTCTACACTGTCCCCATCAAACACTCCCAGGACAGGTACAGCACGGGGTTAGATACAGAGTAAAGCTCCCTCTACACTGTCCCCATCAAACATTCCCAGGACAGGTACAGCACGGGGTTAGATACAGAGTAAAGCTCCCTCTACACTGTCCCCCATCAAACACTCCCAGGACAGGTACAGCACGGGGTTAGATACAGAGTAAAGCTCCCTCTACACTGTCCCCCATCAAACACTCCCAGGACAGGTACAGCACGGGGTTAGATACACAGTAAAGCACCCTCTACACTGTCCCCCATCAAACACTCCCAGGACAGGTACGGCACGGGGTTAGACACAGAGGGAAGCTCCCTCTCCACTGTCCCCATCAAACACTCCCAGGACACGTACACCACGGGGTTAGATACAGAGTAAAGCTCCCTCTACACTGTCCCCCATCAAACACTCCCAGGACAGGTACAGCACGGGGTTCGATACAGAGTAAAGCTCCCTCTACACTGTCCCCCATCAAACACTCCCAGGACAGGTACAGCACGGGGTTAGATACAGAGTAAGGCTCCCTCTGCACTGTCCCCCCCATCAAACACTCCCAGGACAGGTACAGCACAGGGTGAGATACAGAGTAAAGCTCCCTCTACACTGTCCCCATCAAACACTCCCAGGACAGGTACAGCACGGGGTTAGATACAGAGTAAAGCTCCCTCTACACTGTCCCCATCAAACACTCCCAGGACAGGTACAGCACGGGGTTAGATACAGAGTGAAGCTCCCTCTACACTGTCCCCATCAAACACTCCCAGGACAGGTACAGCACGGGGTTAGATACAGAGTAAAGCTCCCTCTACACTGTCCCCCATCAAACACTCCCAGGACAGGTACAGCACGGGGTTAGATACAGAGTAAAGCTCCCTCTACACTGTCCCCATCAAACACTCCCAGGACAGGTACAGCACGGGGTGAGATACAGAGTGAAGCTCCCTCTACACTGTCCCCATCAAACACTCCCAGGACAGGTACAGCACGGGGTTAGATACAGAGTAAAGCTCCCTCTACACTGTCCCCCATCAAACACTCCCAGGACAGGTACAGCACGGGGTTAGATACAGAGTAAAGCTCCCTCTACACTGTCCCTCATCAAACACTCCCAGGACAGGTACAGCACGGGGTTAGATACAGAGTAAAGCTCCCTCAACACTGCCCCCCATCAAACACTCCCAGGACAGGTACAGCACGGGGTTAGAGACAGAGTAAAGCTCCCTCTACACTGTCCCCATCAAACACTCCCAGGACAGGTACAGCACGGGGTTAGATACAGAGTAAAGCTCCCTCTACACTGTCCCCCATCAAACACTCCCAGGACAGGTACAGCACGGGGTTAGATACAGAGTAAAGCTCCCTCTACACTGTCCCTCATCAAACACTCCCAGGACAGGTACAGCACGGGGTTAGATACAGAGTAAAGCTCCCTCTACACTGTCCCCCATCAAACACTCCCAGGACAGGTACAGCACGGGGTTAGATACAGAGTAAAGCTCCCTCTACACTGACCCCATCAAACACTCCCAGGACAGGTACAGCACGGGGTTAGATACAGAGTAAAGCTCCCTCTACACTGTCCCCATCAAACACTCCCAGGACAGGTACAGCACAGGGTTAGACACAGAGTAAAGCTCCCTCGACACTGTCCCCATCAAACACTCCCAGGACAGGTACAGCACGGGGTTAGATACAGAGTAAAGCTCCCTCTACACTGTCCCCCCATGAAACACCCCCAGGACAGGTACAGCACGGGGTTAGATACAGAGTAAAGCACCCTCTACACTGTCCCCCATCAAACACTCCCAGGACAGGTACGGCACGGGGTTAGACACAGAGGGAAGCTCCCTCTCCACTGTCCCCATCAAACACTCCCAGGACACGTACACCACGGGGTTAGATACAGAGTAAAGCTCCCTCTACACTGTCCCCCATCAAACACTCCCAGGACAGGTACAGCACGGGGTTCGATACAGAGTAAAGCTCCCTCTACACTGTCCCCCATCAAACACTCCCAGGACAGGTACAGCACGGGGTTAGATACAGAGTAAGGCTCCCTCTGCACTGTCCCCCCCATCAAACACTCCCAGGACAGGTACAGCACAGGGTGAGATACAGAGTAAAGCTCCCTCTACACTGTCCCCATCAAACACTCCCAGGACAGGTACAGCACGGGGTTAGATACAGAGTAAAGCTCCCTCTACACTGTCCCCATCAAACACTCCCAGGACAGGTACAGCACGGGGTTAGATACAGAGTGAAGCTCCCTCTACACTGTCCCCATCAAACACTCCCAGGACAGGTACAGCACGGGGTTAGATACAGAGTAAAGCTCCCTCTACACTGTCCCCCATCAAACACTCCCAGGACAGGTACAGCACGGGGTTAGATACAGAGTAAAGCTCCCTCTACACTGTCCCCATCAAACACTCCCAGGACAGGTACAGCACGGGGTGAGATACAGAGTGAAGCTCCCTCTACACTGTCCCCATCAAACACTCCCAGGACAGGTACAGCACGGGGTTAGATACAGAGTAAAGCTCCCTCGACACTGTCCCCCATCAAACACTCCCAGGACAGGTACAGCACGGGGTTAGATACAGAGTAAAGCTCCCTCGACACTGTCCCTCATCAAACACTCCCAGGACAGGTACAGCACGGGGTTAGATACAGAGTAAAGCTCCCTCTACACTTTCCCCCGTCAAACACTCCCAGGACAGGTACGGCACGGGGTTAGATACAGAGTAAAGCTCCCTCTACACTGTCCCCATCAAACACTCCCAGGACAGGTACAGCACAGGGTTAGACACAGAGTAAAGCTCCCTCGACAGTGTCCCCATCAAACACTCCCAGGACAGGTACAGCACGGGGTTAGATACAGAGTAAAGCTCCCTCTACACTGTCCCCCCATGAAACACTCCCAGGACAGGTACAGCACGGGGTTAGATACAGAGTAAAGCTCCCTCTACACTGTCCCCATCAAACACTCCCAGGACAGGTACAGCACGGGGTTAGATACAGAGTAAAGCTCCCTCTACACTGTCCCCCATCAAACACTCCCAGGACAGGTACAGCACGAAGTTAAATACAGAGTAAAGCTCCCTCTACACTGTCCCCCATCAAACACTCCCAGGACAGGTACAGCACGGGGTTAGATACAGAGTAAAGCACCCTCTACACTGTCCCCCATCAAACACTCCCAGGACAGGTACGGCACGGGGTTAGACACAGAGGGAAGCTCCCTCTCCACTGTCCCCATCAAACACTCCCAGGACAGGTACAGCACGGGGTTAGATACAGAGTAAAGCACCCTCTACACTGTCCCCCATCAAACACTCCCAGGACAGGTACGGCACGGGGTTAGACACAGAGGGAAGCTCCCTCTCCACTGTCCCCATCAAACACTCCCAGGACAGGTACAGCACGGGGTTAGATACAGAGTAAAGCTCCCTCTACACTGTCCCCCATCAAACACTCCCAGGACAGGTACAGCACGGGGTTAGATACAGAGTAAGGCTCCCTCTGCACTGTCCCCCCCATCAAACACTCCCAGGACAGGTACAGCACGGGGTTAGATACAGAGTGAAGCTCCCTCTACACTGTCCCCATCAAACACTCCCAGGACAGGTACAGCACGGGGTTAGATACAGAGTAAAGCTCCCTCTACACTGTCCCCCATCAAACACTCCCAGGACAGGTACAGCACGGGGTTAGATACAGAGTAAAGCTCCCTCTACACTGTCCCCATCAAACACTCCCAGGACAGGTACAGCACGGGGTGAGATACAGAGTGAAGCTCCCTCTACACTGTCCCCATCAAACACTCCCAGGACAGGTACAGCACGGGGTTAGATACAGAGTAAAGCTCCCTCTACACTGTCCCCCATCAAACACTCCCAGGACAGGTACAGCACGGGGTTAGACACAGAGGGAAGCTCCCTCTCCACTGTCCCCATCAAACACTCCCAGGACACGTACACCACGGGGTTAGATACAGAGTAAAGCTCCCTCTACACTGTCCCCCATCAAACACTCCCAGGACAGGTACAGCACGGGGTTCGATACAGAGTAAAGCTCCCTCTACACTGTCCCCCATCAAACACTCCCAGGACAGGTACAGCACGGGGTTAGATACAGAGTAAGGCTCCCTCTGCACTGTCCCCCCCATCAAACACTCCCAGGACAGGTACAGCACAGGGTGAGATACAGAGTAAAGCTCCCTCTACACTGTCCCCATCAAACACTCCCAGGACAGGTACAGCACGGGGTTAGATACAGAGTAAAGCTCCCTCTACACTGTCCCCATCAAACACTCCCAGGACAGGTACAGCACGGGGTTAGATACAGAGTGAAGCTCCCTCTACACTGTCCCCATCAAACACTCCCAGGACAGGTACAGCACGGGGTTAGATACAGAGTAAAGCTCCCTCTACACTGTCCCCCATCAAACACTCCCAGGACAGGTACAGCACGGGGTTAGATACAGAGTAAAGCTCCCTCTACACTGTCCCCATCAAACACTCCCAGGACAGGTACAGCACGGGGTGAGATACAGAGTGAAGCTCCCTCTACACTGTCCCCATCAAACACTCCCAGGACAGGTACAGCACGGGGTTAGATACAGAGTAAAGCTCCCTCTACACTGTCCCCCATCAAACACTCCCAGGACAGGTACAGCACGGGGTTAGATACAGAGTAAAGCTCCCTCGACACTGTCCCTCATCAAACACTCCCAGGACAGGTACAGCACGGGGTTAGATACAGAGTAAAGCTCCCTCTACACTTTCCCCCGTCAAACACTCCCAGGACAGGTACAGCACGGGGTTAGATACAGAGTAAAGCTCCCTCTACACTGACCCCATCAAACACTCCCAGGACAGGTACGGCACGGGGTTAGATACAGAGTAAAGCTCCCTCTACACTGTCCCCATCAAACACTCCCAGGACAGGTACAGCACAGGGTTAGACACAGAGTAAAGCTCCCTCGACAGTGTCCCCATCAAACACTCCCAGGACAGGTACAGCACGGGGTTAGATACAGAGTAAAGCTCCCTCTACACTGTCCCCCCATGAAACACTCCCAGGACAGGTACAGCACGGGGTTAGATACAGAGTAAAGCTCCCTCTACACTGTCCCCATCAAACACTCCCAGGACAGGTACAGCACGGGGTTAGATACAGAGTAAAGCTCCCTCTACACTGTCCCCCATCAAACACTCCCAGGACAGGTACAGCACGAAGTTAAATACAGAGTAAAGCTCCCTCTACACTGTCCCCCATCAAACACTCCCAGGACAGGTACAGCACGGGGTTAGATACAGAGTAAAGCACCCTCTACACTGTCCCCCATCAAACACTCCCAGGACAGGTACGGCACGGGGTTAGACACAGAGGGAAGCTCCCTCTCCACTGTCCCCATCAAACACTCCCAGGACAGGTACAGCACGGGGTTAGATACAGAGTAAAGCACCCTCTACACTGTCCCCCATCAAACACTCCCAGGACAGGTACGGCACGGGGTTAGACACAGAGGGAAGCTCCCTCTCCACTGTCCCCATCAAACACTCCCAGGACAGGTACAGCACGGGGTTAGATACAGAGTAAAGCTCCCTCTACACTGTCCCCCATCAAACACTCCCAGGACAGGTACAGCACGGGGTTAGATACAGAGTAAGGCTCCCTCTGCACTGTCCCCCCCATCAAACACTCCCAGGACAGGTACAGCACGGGGTTAGATACAGAGTGAAGCTCCCTCTACACTGTCCCCATCAAACACTCCCAGGACAGGTACAGCACGGGGTTAGGTACAGAGTAAAGCTCCCTCTACACTGTCCCCCATCAAACACTCCCAGGACAGGTACAGCACGGGGTTAGATACAGAGTAAAGCTCCCTCTACACTGTCCCCATCAAACACTCCCAGGACAGGTACAGCACGGGGTGAGATACAGAGTGAAGCTCCCTCTACACTGTCCCCATCAAACACTCCCAGGACAGGTACAGCACGGGGTTAGATACAGAGTAAAGCTCCCTCTACACTGTCCCCCATCAAACACTCCCAGGACAGGTACAGCACGGGGTTAGATACAGAGTAAAGCTCCCTCTACACTGTCCCTCATCAAACACTCCCAGGACAGGTACAGCAGGGGGTTAGATACAGAGTAAAGCTCCCTCAACACTGCCCCCCATCAAACACTCCCAGGACAGGTACAGCACGGGGTTAGAGACAGAGTAAAGCTCCCTCTACACTGTCCCCATCAAACACTCCCAGGACAGGTACAGCACGGGGTTAGATACAGAGTAAAGCTCCCTCTACACTGTCCCCCATCAAACACTCCCAGGACAGGTACAGCACGGGGTTAGATACAGAGTAAAGCTCCCTCTACACTGTCCCTCATCAAACACTCCCAGGACAGGTACAGCACGGGGTTAGATACAGAGTAAAGCTCCCTCTACACTGTCCCCCATCAAACACTCCCAGGACAGGTACAGCACGGGGTTAGATACAGAGTAAAGCTCCCTCTACACTGACCCCATCAAACACTCCCAGGACAGGTACAGCACGGGGTTAGATACAGAGTAAAGCTCCCTCTACACTGTCCCCATCAAACACTCCCAGGACAGGTACAGCACAGGGTTAGACACAGAGTAAAGCTCCCTCGACACTGTCCCCATCAAACACTCCCAGGACAGGTACAGCACGGGGTTAGATACAGAGTAAAGCTCCCTCTACACTGTCCCCATCAAACACTCCCAGGACAGGTACAGCACGAGGTTAGATACAGAGTGAAGCTCCCTCTACACTGTCCCCATCAAACACTCCCAGGACAGGTACAGCACGGGGTTAGATACAGAGTAAAGCTCCCTCTACACTGTCCCCCATCAAACACTCCCAGGACAGGTACAGCACGGGGTTAGATACAGAGTAAAGCTCCCTCTACACTGTCCCCCATCAAACACTCCCAGGACAGGTACAGCACGGGGTTAGATACAGAGTAAAGCTCCCTCTACACTGTCCCTCATCAAACACTCCCAGGACAGGTACAGCACGGGGTTAGATACAGAGTAAAGCTCCCTCTACACTGTCCCCCATCAAACACTCCCAGGACAGGTACAGCACGGGGTTAGATACAGAGTAAAGCTCCCTCTACACTGTCCCTCATCAAACACTCCCAGGACAGGTACAGCACGGGGTTAGATACAGAGTAAAGCTCCCTCTACACTGACCCCATCAAACACTCCCAGGACAGGTACAGCACGGGGTTAGACACAGAGTAAAGCTCCCTCGACACTGTCCCCATCAAACACTCCCAGGACAGGTACAGCACGGGGTTAGATACAGAGTAAAGCTCCCTCTACACTGTCCCCCCATGAAACACTCCCAGGACAGGTACAGCACGGGGTTAGATACAGAGTAAAGCTCCCTCTACACTGTCCCCATCAAACACTCCCAGGACAGGTACAGCACGGGGTTAGATACAGAGTAAAGCTCCCTCTACACTGTCCCCCCATCAAACACTCCCAGGACAGGGACAGCACGGGGTTAGATACAGAGTAAAGCTCCCTCTACACTGTCCCCATCAAACACTCCCAGGACAGGTACAGCACGGGGTTAGATACAGAGTAAAGCTCCCTCTACACTGTCCCCCATCAAACACTCCCAGGACAGGTACAGCACGGGGTTAGATACAGAGTAAAGCTCCCTCTACACTGTCCCCCATCAAACACTCCCAGGACAGGTACAGCACGGGGTTAGATGCAGAGTAAAGCACCCTCTACACTGTCCCCCATCAAACACTCCCAGGACCGGTACGGCACGGGGTTAGACACAGAGGGAAGCTCCCTCTCCACTGTCCCCATCAAACACTCCCAGGACAGGTACAGCACGGGGTTAGATACAGAGTAAAGCTCCCTCTACACTGTCCCCCATCAAACACTCCCAGGACAGGTACAGCACGGGGTTCGATACAGAGTAAAGCTCCCTCTACACTGTCCCCCATCAAACACTCCCAGGACAGGTACAGAACGGGGTTAGATACAGAGTAAGGCTCCCTCTGCACTGTCCCCCCCATCAAACACTCCCAGGACAGGTACAGCACAGGGTGAGATACAGAGTAAAGCTCCCTCTACACTGTCCCCATCAAACACTCCCAGGACAGGTACAGCACGGGGTTAGATACAGAGTAAAGCTCCCTCTACACTGTCCCCCATCGAACACTCCCAGGACAGGTACAGCACGGGGTTAGATACAGAGTAAAGCTCCCTCTGCACTGTCCCCATCAAACACTCCCAGGACAGGTACAGCACGGGGTTAGATACAGAGTGAAGCTCCCTCTACACTGTCCCCATCAAACACTCCCAGGACAGGTACAGCACGGGGTTAGATACAGAGTAAAGCTCCCTCTACACTGTCCCCCATCAAACACTCCCAGGACAGGTACAGCACGGGGTTAGATACAGAGTAAAGCTCCCTCTACACTGTCCCCCATCAAACACTCCCAGGACAGGTACAGCACGGGGTTAGATACAGAGTAAAGCTCCCTCTACACTGTCCCCCCATCAAACACTCCCAGGACAGGTACAGCACGGGGTTAGATACAGAGTAAAGCTCCCTCTACACTGTCCCCATCAAACACTCCCAGGACAGGTACAGCACGGGGTTAGATACAGAGTAAAGCTCCCTCTGCACTGTCCCCACCAAACACTCCCAGGACAGGTCCAGCACGGGGTTAGATACAGAGTAAAGCTCCCTCTACACTGTCCCCCATCAAACACTCCCAGGACAGGTACAGCACGGGGTTAGATACAGAGTAAAGCTCCCTCTACACTGTCCCCCATCAAACACTCCCAGGACAGGTAAAGCACGGGGTCAGATACAGAGTAAAGCTCCCTCTACACTGTCCCCATCAAACACTCCCAGGACAGGTACAGCACGGGGTTAGATCCAGAGTAAAGCTCGCTCCACGCTGTCCCCATCAAACACTCCCAGGACAGGTACAGCACGGGGTTAGATACAGAGTAAAGCTCCCTCTACACTGTCCCCCATCAAACACTCCCAGGACAGGTACAGCACAGGGTTAGATACAGAGTAAAGCTCCCTCTACACTGTCCCCATCAAACAGTCCCAGGACAGGTACAGCACGGGGTTAGATACAGAGTAAAGCTCCCTCTACACTGTCCCCATCAAACACTCCCAGGACAGGTACAGCACGGGGTTAGATACAGAGTAAAGCTCCCTCTACACTGTCCCCATCAAACACTCCCAGGACAGGTACAGCACGGGGTTAGATACAGAGTAAAGCTCCCTCTACACTGTCCCCATCAAACACTCCCAGGACAGGTACAGCACGGGGTTAGATACAGAGTAAAGTCCCCTCTACACTGTCCCCCCATCAAACTCTCCCAGGACAGGTACAGCACGGGGTTAGATACAGAGTAAAGCTCCCTCTACACTGTCCCCCATCAAACACTCCCAGGACAGGTACAGCACGGGGTTAGATACAGAGTAAAGCTCCCTCTACGCTGTCCCCCATCAAACACTCCCAGGACAGGTACAGCACGGGGTTAGATACAGAGTAAAG
This sequence comes from Mustelus asterias, assembly GCF_964213995.1. NCBI lineage: Eukaryota > Metazoa > Chordata > Chondrichthyes > Carcharhiniformes > Triakidae > Mustelus > Mustelus asterias. The sequence continues at coordinate 29,772 of NW_027592106.1, forward strand.
CTCTCTCTACACTGTCCCCATCAAACCCTCCCAGGACAGGTACAGCACGGGGTTAGATACAGAGTAAAGCTCCCTCTCCACTGTCCCCCATCAAACACTCCCAGGACAGGTACAGCACGGGGTTAGATACAGAGTAAAGCTCCCTCTACACTGTCCCCCATCAAACACTCCCAGGACAGGTACAGCACGGGGTTAGATACAGAGTAAAGCTCCCTCTACACTGTCCCCATCAAACACTCCCAGGACAGGCACAGCACGGGGTTAGATACAGAGTAAAGCTCCCTCTACACTGTCCCCATCAAACACTCCCAGGACAGGTACAGCACGGGGTTAGATACAGAGTTAAGCTCCCTCTACACTGTCCCCATCAAACACTCCCAGGACAGGTACAGCACGGGGTTAGATACAGAGTAAAGCTCCCTCTACACTGTCCCCATCAAACACTCCCAGGACAGGGACAGCACGGGGTTAGATACAGAGTAAAGCTCCCTCTACACTGTCCCCATCAAACACTCCCAGGACAGGTACAGCACGGGGTTAGATACAGAGTAAAGCTCCCTCTACACTGTCCCCATCAAACACTCCCAGGACAGGTACAGAACAGGGTTAGATACAGAGTAAAGCTCCGTCTACACTGTCCCCCATCAAACACTCACAGGACAGGTACAGCACGGGGTTAGATACAGAGTAAAGCTCCCTCGACACTGTCCCCATCAAACACTCCCAGGACAGGTACAGCACGGGGTTAGATACAGAGTAAAGCTCCCTCTACACTGTCCCCATCAAACACTCCCAGGACAGGTACAGCACAGGGTTAGATACAGAGTAAAGCTCCCTCTACTCTGTCCCCATCAAACACTCCCAGGACAGGCACAGCACGGGGTTAGATACAGAGTAAAGCTCCCTCTACACTGTCCCCATCAAACACTCCCAGGACAGGTACAGCACGGGGTTAGATACAGAGTAAAGCTCCCTCGACACTGTCCCCATCAAACACTCCCAGGACAGGTACAGCACGGGGTTAGATACAGAGTAAAGCTCCCTCTACACTTTCCACATCAAACACTCCCAGGACAGGTACAGCACGGGGTTAGATACAGAGTAAAGCTCCCTCTACACTGCCCCCATCAAACACTCCCAGGACAGGTACAGCACGGTGTTAGATACAGAGTAAAGCTCCCGCTACACTGTCCCCCCATCAAACACTCCCAGGACAGGTACAGCACGGGGTTAGATACAGAGTAAAGCTCCCTCTACACTGTCCCCCATCAAACACTCCCAGGACAGGCACAGCACGGGGTTAGATACAGAGTAAAGCTCCCTCTACACTGTCCCCATCAAACACTCCCAGGACAGGCACAGCACTGGGTTAGATACAGAGTAAAGCTCCCTCTACACTGTCCCCCATCCAACACTCCCAGGACAGGGACAGCACGGGGTTAGATACAGAGTAAAGCTCCCTCTACACTGTCCCCCATCAAACACTCCCAGGGCAGGGACAGCACGGGGTTAGATACAGAGTGAAGCTCCCTCTCCACTGTCCCCATCAAACACTCCCAGGACAGGTACAGCACGGGGTTAGATACAGAGTAAAGCTCCCTCTGCACTGTCCCCACCAAACACTCCCAGGACAGGTCCAGCACGGGGTTAGATACAGAGTAAAGCTCCCTCTACACTGTCCCCCATCAAACACTCCCAGGACAGGTACAGCACGGGGTTAGATACAGAGTAAAGCTCCCTCTCCACTGTCCCCCATCAAACACTCCCAGGACAGGTAAAGCACGGGGTCAGATACAGAGTAAAGCTCCCTCTACACTGTCCCCATCAAACACTCCCAGGACAGGTACAGCACGGGGTGAGATACAGAGTAAAGCTCCCTCTACACTGTCCCCATCAAACACTCCCAGGACAGCTACAGAACGGGGTTAGATACAGAGTAAAGCTCGCTCCACGCTGTCCCCATCAAACACTCCCAGGACAGGTACAGCACGGGGTTAGATCCAGAGTAAAGCTCGCTCCACGCTGTCCCCATCAAACACTCCCAGGACAGGTACAGCACGGGGTTAGATACAGAGTAAAGCTCCCTCTACACTGTCCCCCATCAAACACTCCCAGGACAGGTACAGCACAGGGTTAGATACAGAGTAAAGCTCCCTCTACACTGTCCCCATCAAACAGTCCCAGGACAGGTACAGCACGGGGTTAGATGCAGAGTAAAGCACCCTCTACACTGTCCCCCATCAAACACTCCCAGGACCGGTACGGCACGGGGTTAGACACAGAGGGAAGCTCCCTCTCCACTGTCCCCATCAAACACTCCCAGGACAGGTACAGCACGGGGTTAGATACAGAGTAAAGCTCCCTCTACACTGTCCCCCATCAAACACTCCCAGGACAGGTACAGCACGGGGTTCGATACAGAGTAAAGCTCCCTCTACACTGTCCCCCATCAAACACTCCCAGGACAGGTACAGAACGGGGTTAGATACAGAGTAAGGCTCCCTCTGCACTGTCCCCCCCATCAAACACTCCCAGGACAGGTACAGCACAGGGTGAGATACAGAGTAAAGCTCCCTCTACACTGTCCCCATCAAACACTCCCAGGACAGGTACAGCACGGGGTTAGATACAGAGTAAAGCTCCCTCTACACTGTCCCCCATCGAACACTCCCAGGACAGGTACAGCACGGGGTTAGATACAGAGTAAAGCTCCCTCTGCACTGTCCCCATCAAACACTCCCAGGACAGGTACAGCACGGGGTTAGATACAGAGTGAAGCTCCCTCTCCACTGTCCCCATCAAACACTCCCAGGACAGGTACAGCACGGGGTTCGATACAGAGTAAAGCTCCCTCTACACTGTCCCCCATCAAACACTCCCAGGACAGGTACAGAACGGGGTTAGATACAGAGTAAGGCTCCCTCTGCACTGTCCCCCCCATCAAACACTCCCAGGACAGGTACAGCACAGGGTGAGATACAGAGTAAAGCTCCCTCTACACTGTCCCCATCAAACACTCCCAGGACAGGTACAGCACGGGGTTAGATACAGAGTAAAGCTCCCTCTACACTGTCCCCCATCGAACACTCCCAGGACAGGTACAGCACGGGGTTAGATACAGAGTAAAGCTCCCTCTGCACTGTCCCCATCAAACACTCCCAGGACAGGTACAGCACGGGGTTAGATACAGAGTGAAGCTCCCTCTACACTGTCCCCATCAAACACTCCCAGGACAGGTACAGCACGGGGTTAGATACAGAGTAAAGCTCCCTCTACACTGTCCCCCATCAAACACTCCCAGGACAGGTACAGCACGGGGTTAGATACAGAGTAAAGCTCCCTCTACACTGTCCCCCATCAAACACTCCCAGGACAGGTACAGCACGGGGTTAGATACAGAGTAAAGCTCCCTCTACACTGTCCCCCCATCAAACACTCCCAGGACAGGTACAGCACGGGGTTAGATACAGAGTAAAGCTCCCTCTACACTGTCCCCATCAAACACTCCCAGGACAGGTACAGCACGGGGTTAGATACAGAGTAAAGCTCCCTCTGCACTGTCCCCACCAAACACTCCCAGGACAGGTCCAGCACGGGGTTAGATGCAGAGTAAAGCTCCCTCTACACTGTCCCCCATCAAACACTCCCAGGACAGGTACAGCACGGGGTTAGATACAGAGTAAAGCTCCCTCTACACTGTCCCCCATCAAACACTCCCAGGACAGGTAAAGCACGGGGTCAGATACAGAGTAAAGCTCCCTCTACACTGTCCCCATCAAACACTCCCAGGACAGGTACAGCACGGGGTTAGATCCAGAGTAAAGCTCGCTCCACGCTGTCCCCATCAAACACTCCCAGGACAGGTACAGCACGGGGTTAGATACAGAGTAAAGCTCCCTCTACACTGTCCCCCATCAAACACTCCCAGGACAGGTACAGCACAGGGTTAGATACAGAGTAAAGCTCCCTCTACACTGTCCCCATCAAACAGTCCCAGGACAGGTACAGCACGGGGTTAGATACAGAGTAAAGCTCCCTCTACACTGTCCCCATCAAACACTCCCAGGACAGGTACAGCACGGGGTTAGATACAGAGTAAAGCTCCCTCTACACTGTCCCCATCAAACACTCCCAGGACAGGTACAGCACGGGGTTAGATACAGAGTAAAGCTCCCTCTACACTGTCCCCATCAAACACTCCCAGGACAGGTACAGCACGGGGTTAGATACAGAGTAAAGTCCCCTCTACACTGTCCCCCCATCAAACTCTCCCAGGACAGGTACAGCACGGGGTTAGATACAGAGTAAAGCTCCCTCTACACTGTCCCCCATCAAACACTCCCAGGACAGGTACAGCACGGGGTTAGATACAGAGTAAAGCTCCCTCTACGCTGTCCCCCATCAAACACTCCCAGGACAGGTACAGCACGGGGTTAGATACAGAGTAAAGCTCTCTCTACACTGTCCCCATCAAACCCTCCCAGGACAGGTACAGCACGGGGTTAGATACAGAGTAAAGCTCCCTCTCCACTGTCCCCCATCAAACACTCCCAGGACAGGTACAGCACGGGGTTAGATACAGAGTAAAGCTCCCTCTACACTGTCCCCCATCAAACACTCCCAGGACAGGTACAGCACGGGGTTAGATACAGAGTAAAGCTCCCTCTACACTGTCCCCATCAAACACTCCCAGGACAGGCACAGCACGGGGTTAGATACAGAGTAAAGCTCCCTCTACACTGTCCCCATCAAACACTCCCAGGACAGGTACAGCACGGGGTTAGATACAGAGTTAAGCTCCCTCTACACTGTCCCCATCAAACACTCCCAGGACAGGTACAGCACGGGGTTAGATACAGAGTAAAGCTCCCTCTACACTGTCCCCATCAAACACTCCCAGGACAGGGACAGCACGGGGTTAGATACAGAGTAAAGCTCCCTCTACACTGTCCCCATCAAACACTCCCAGGACAGGTACAGCACGGGGTTAGATACAGAGTAAAGCTCCCTCTACACTGTCCCCATCAAACACTCCCAGGACAGGTACAGCACGGGGTTAGATACAGAGTAAAGCTCCCTCTACACTGTCCCCCACCAAACACTCCCAGGACAGGTACAGCACGGGGTTAGATACAGAGTAAAGCTCCCTCTACACTGTCCCCCATCAAACACTCACAGGACAGGTACAGCACGGGGTTAGATACAGAGTAAAGCTCCCTCGACACTGTCCCCATCAAACACTCCCAGGACAGGTACAGCACGGGGTTAGATACAGAGTAAAGCTCCCTCTACACTGTCCCCATCAAACACTCCCAGGACAGGTACAGCACAGGGTTAGATACAGAGTAAAGCTCCCTCTACTCTGTCCCCATCAAACACTCCCAGGACAGGCACAGCACGGGGTTAGATACAGAGTAAAGCTCCCTCTACACTGTCCCCATCAAACACTCCCAGGACAGGTACAGCACGGGGTTAGATACAGAGTAAAGCTCCCTCGACACTGTCCCCATCAAACACTCCCAGGACAGGTACAGCACGGGGTTAGATACAGAGTAAAGCTCCCTCTACACTTTCCACATCAAACACTCCCAGGACAGGTACAGCACGGGGTTAGATACAGAGTAAAGCTCCCTCTACACTGCCCCCATCAAACACTCCCAGGACAGGTACAGCACGGTGTTAGATACAGAGTAAAGCTCCCGCTACACTGTCCCCCCATCAAACACTCCCAGGACAGGTACAGCACGGGGTTAGATACAGAGTAAAGCTCCCTCTACACTGTCCCCCATCAAACACTCCCAGGACAGGCACAGCACGGGGTTAGATACAGAGTAAAGCTCCCTCTACACTGTCCCCATCAAACACTCCCAGGACAGGCACAGCACTGGGTTAGATACAGAGTAAAGCTCCCTCTACACTGTCCCCCATCCAACACTCCCAGGACAGGGACAGCACGGGGTTAGATACAGAGTAAAGCTCCCTCTACACTGTCCCCCATCAAACACTCCCAGGACAGGGACAGCACGGGGTTAGATACAGAGTGAAGCTCCCTCTCCACTGTCCCCATCAAACACTCCCAGGACAGGTACAGCACGGGGTTAGATACAGAGTAAAGCTCCCTCTGCACTGTCCCCACCAAACACTCCCAGGACAGGTCCAGCACGGGGTTAGATACAGAGTAAAGCTCCCTCTACACTGTCCCCCATCAAACACTCCCAGGACAGGTACAGCACGGGGTTAGATACAGAGTAAAGCTCCCTCTCCACTGTCCCCCATCAAACACTCCCAGGACAGGTAAAGCACGGGGTCAGATACAGAGTAAAGCTCCCTCTACACTGTCCCCATCAAACACTCCCAGGACAGGTACAGCACGGGGTGAGATACAGAGTAAAGCTCCCTCTACACTGTCCCCATCAAACACTCCCAGGACAGCTACAGAACGGGGTTAGATACAGAGTAAAGCTCGCTCCACGCTGTCCCCATCAAACACTCCCAGGACAGGTACAGCACGGGGTTAGATCCAGAGTAAAGCTCGCTCCACGCTGTCCCCATCAAACACTCCCAGGACAGGTACAGCACGGGGTTAGATACAGAGTAAAGCTCCCTCTACACTGTCCCCCATCAAACACTCCCAGGACAGGTACAGCACAGGGTTAGATACAGAGTAAAGCTCCCTCTACACTGTCCCCATCAAACAGTCCCAGGACAGGTACAGCACGGGGTTAGATGCAGAGTAAAGCACCCTCTACACTGTCCCCCATCAAACACTCCCAGGACCGGTACGGCACGGGGTTAGACACAGAGGGAAGCTCCCTCTCCACTGTCCCCATCAAACACTCCCAGGACAGGTACAGCACGGGGTTAGATACAGAGTAAAGCTCCCTCTCCACTGTCCCCCATCAAACACTCCCAGGACAGGTACAGCACGGGGTTCGATACAGAGTAAAGCTCCCTCTACACTGTCCCCCATCAAACACTCCCAGGACAGGTACAGAACGGGGTTAGATACAGAGTAAGGCTCCCTCTGCACTGTCCCCCCCATCAAACACTCCCAGGACAGGTACAGCACAGGGTGAGATACAGAGTAAAGCTCCCTCTACACTGTCCCCATCAAACACTCCCAGGACAGGTACAGCACGGGGTTAGATACAGAGTAAAGCTCCCTCTACACTGTCCCCCATCGAACACTCCCAGGACAGGTACAGCACGGGGTTAGATACAGAGTAAAGCTCCCTCTGCACTGTCCCCATCAAACACTCCCAGGACAGGTACAGCACGGGGTTAGATACAGAGTGAAGCTCCCTCTACACTGTCCCCATCAAACACTCCCAGGACAGGTACAGCACGGGGTTAGATACAGAGTAAAGCTCCCTCTACACTGTCCCCCATCAAACACTCCCAGGACAGGTACAGCACGGGGTTAGATACAGAGTAAAGCTCCCTCTACACTGTCCCCCATCAAACACTCCCAGGACAGGTACAGCACGGGGTTAGATACAGAGTAAAGCTCCCTCTACACTGTCCCTCATCAAACACTCCCAGGACAGGTACAGCACGGGGTTAGATACAGAGTAAAGCTCCCTCTACACTGTCCCCCATCAAACACTCCCAGGACAGGTACAGCACGGGGTTAGATACAGAGTAAAGCTCCCTCTACACTGTCCCTCATCAAACACTCCCAGGACCGGTACAGCACGGGGTTAGATACAGAGTAAAGCTCCCTCTACACTGACCCCATCAAACACTCCCAGGACAGGTACAGCACGGGGTTAGACACAGAGTAAAGCTCCCTCGACACTGTCCCCATCAAACACTCCCAGGACAGGTACAGCACGGGGTTAGATACAGAGTAAAGCTCCCTCTACACTGTCCCCATCAAACACTCCCAGGACAGGTACAGCACGGGGTTAGATACAGAGTAAAGCTCCCTCTACACTGTCCCCCCATCAAACACTCCCAGGACAGGTACAGCACGGGGTTAGATACAGAGTGAAGCTCCCTCTACACTGTCCCCATCAAACACTCCCAGGACAGGTACAGCACGGGGTTAGATACAGAGTAAAGCTCCCTCTACACTGTCCCCCATCAAACACTCCCAGGACAGGTACAGCACGGGGTTAGATACAGAGTAAAGCTCCCTCTACACTGTCCCCCATCAAACACTCCCAGGACAGGTACAGCACGGGGTTAGATGCAGAGTAAAGCACCCTCTACACTGTCCCCCATCAAACACTCCCAGGACCGGTACGGCACGGGGTTAGACACAGAGGGAAGCTCCCTCTCCACTGTCCCCATCAAACACTCCCAGGACAGGTACAGCACGGGGTTAGATACAGAGTAAAGCTCCCTCTACACTGTCCCCCATCAAACACTCCCAGGACAGGTACAGCACGGGGTTCGATACAGAGTAAAGCTCCCTCTACACTGTCCCCCATCAAACACTCCCAGGACAGGTACAGAACGGGGTTAGATACAGAGTAAGGCTCCCTCTGCACTGTCCCCCCCATCAAACACTCCCAGGACAGGTACAGCACAGGGTGAGATACAGAGTAAAGCTCCCTCTACACTGTCCCCATCAAACACTCCCAGGACAGGTACAGCACGGGGTTAGATACAGAGTAAAGCTCCCTCTACACTGTCCCCCATCGAACACTCCCAGGACAGGTACAGCACGGGGTTAGATACAGAGTAAAGCTCCCTCTGCACTGTCCCCATCAAACACTCCCAGGACAGGTACAGCACGGGGTTAGATACAGAGTGAAGCTCCCTCTACACTGTCCCCATCAAACACTCCCAGGACAGGTACAGCACGGGGTTAGATACAGAGTAAAGCTCCCTCTACACTGTCCCCCATCAAACACTCCCAGGACAGGTACAGCACGGGGTTAGATACAGAGTAAAGCTCCCTCTACACTGTCCCCCATCAAACACTCCCAGGACAGGTACAGCACGGGGTTAGATACAGAGTAAAGCTCCCTCTACACTGTCCCCCCATCAAACCCTCCCAGGACAGGTACAGCACGGGGTTAGATACAGAGTAAAGCTCCCTCTACACTGTCCCCATCAAACACTCCCAGGACAGGTACAGCACGGGGTTAGATACAGAGTAAAGCTCCCTCTGCACTGTCCCCACCAAACACTCCCAGGACAGGTCCAGCACGGGGTTAGATACAGAGTAAAGCTCCCTCTACACTGTCCCCCATCAAACACTCCCAGGACAGGTACAGCACGGGGTTAGATACAGAGTAAAGCTCCCTCTACACTGTCCCCCATCAAACACTCCCAGGACAGGTAAAGCACGGGGTCAGATACAGAGTAAAGCTCCCTCTACACTGTCCCCATCAAACACTCCCAGGACAGGTACAGCACGGGGTTAGATCCAGAGTAAAGCTCGCTCCACGCTGTCCCCATCAAACACTCCCAGGACAGGTACAGCACGGGGTTAGATACAGAGTAAAGCTCCCTCTACACTGTCCCCCATCAAACACTCCCAGGACAGGTACAGCACAGGGTTAGATACAGAGTAAAGCTCCCTCTACACTGTCCCCATCAAACAGTCCCAGGACAGGTACAGCACGGGGTTAGATACAGAGTAAAGCTCCCTCTACACTGTCCCCATCAAACACTCCCAGGACAGGTACAGCACGGGGTTAGATACAGAGTAAAGCTCCCTCTACACTGTCCCCATCAAACACTCCCAGGACAGGTACAGCACGGGGTTAGATACAGAGTAAAGCTCCCTCTACACTGTCCCCATCAAACACTCCCAGGACAGGTACAGCACGGGGTTAGATACAGAGTAAAGTCCCCTCTACACTGTCCCCCCATCAAACTCTCCCAGGACAGGTACAGCACGGGGTTAGATACAGAGTAAAGCTCCCTCTACACTGTCCCCCATCAAACACTCCCAGGACAGGTACAGCACGGGGTTAGATACAGAGTAAAGCTCCCTCTACGCTGTCCCCCATCAAACACTCCCAGGACAGGTACAGCACGGGGTTAGATACAGAGTAAAGCTCTCTCTACACTGTCCCCATCAAACCCTCCCAGGACAGGTACAGCACGGGGTTAGATACAGAGTAAAGCTCCCTCTCCACTGTCCCCCATCAAACACTCCCAGGACAGGTACAGCACGGGGTTAGATACAGAGTAAAGCTCCCTCTACACTGTCCCCCATCAAACACTCCCAGGACAGGTACAGCACGGGGTTAGATACAGAGTAAAGCTCCCTCTACACTGTCCCCATCAAACACTCCCAGGACAGGCACAGCACGGGGTTAGATACAGAGTAAAGCTCCCTCTACACTGTCCCCATCAAACACTCCCAGGACAGGTACAGCACGGGGTTAGATACAGAGTTAAGCTCCCTCTACACTGTCCCCATCAAACACTCCCAGGACAGGTACAGCACGGGGTTAGATACAGAGTAAAGCTCCCTCTACACTGTCCCCATCAAACACTCCCAGGACAGGGACAGCACGGGGTTAGATACAGAGTAAAGCTCCCTCTACACTGTCCCCATCAAACACTCCCAGGACAGGTACAGCACGGGGTTAGATACAGAGTAAAGCTCCCTCTACACTGTCCCCATCAAACACTCCCAGGACAGGTACAGCACGGGGTTAGATACAGAGTAAAGCTCCCTCTACACTGTCCCCCATCAAACACTCACAGGACAGGTACAGCACGGGGTTAGATACAGAGTAAAGCTCCCTCGACACTGTCCCCATCAAACACTCCCAGGACAGGTACAGCACGGGGTTAGATACAGAGTAAAGCTCCCTCTACACTGTCCCCATCAAACACTCCCAGGACAGGTACAGCACAGGGTTAGATACAGAGTAAAGCTCCCTCTACTCTGTCCCCATCAAACACTCCCAGGACAGGCACAGCACGGGGTTAGATACAGAGTAAAGCTCCCTCTACACTGTCCCCATCAAACACTCCCAGGACAGGTACAGCACGGGGTTAGATACAGAGTAAAGCTCCCTCGACACTGTCCCCATCAAACACTCCCAGGACAGGTACAGCACGGGGTTAGATACAGAGTAAAGCTCCCTCTACACTTTCCACATCAAACACTCCCAGGACAGGTACAGCACGGGGTTAGATACAGAGTAAAGCTCCCTCTACACTGCCCCCATCAAACACTCCCAGGACAGGTACAGCACGGTGTTAGATACAGAGTAAAGCTCCCGCTACACTGTCCCCCCATCAAACACTCCCAGGACAGGTACAGCACGGGGTTAGATACAGAGTAAAGCTCCCTCTACACTGTCCCCCATCAAACACTCCCAGGACAGGCACAGCACGGGGTTAGATACAGAGTAAAGCTCCCTCTACACTGTCCCCATCAAACACTCCCAGGACAGGCACAGCACTGGGTTAGATACAGAGTAAAGCTCCCTCTACACTGTCCCCCATCCAACACTCCCAGGACAGGGACAGCACGGGGTTAGATACAGAGTAAAGCTCCCTCTACACTGTCCCCCATCAAACACTCCCAGGACAGGGACAGCACGGGGTTAGATACAGAGTGAAGCTCCCTCTCCACTGTCCCCATCAAACACTCCCAGGACAGGTACAGCACGGGGTTAAATACAGAGTAAAGCTCCCTCTGCACTGTCCCCACCAAACACTCCCAGGACAGGTCCAGCACGGGGTTAGATACAGAGTAAAGCTCCCTCTACACTGTCCCCCATCAAACACTCCCAGGACAGGTACAGCACGGGGTTAGATACAGAGTAAAGCTCCCTCTCCACTGTCCCCCATCAAACACTCCCAGGACAGGTAAAGCACGGGGTCAGATACAGAGTAAAGCTCCCTCTACACTGTCCCCATCAAACACTCCCAGGACAGGTACAGCACGGGGTGAGATACAGAGTAAAGCTCCCTCTACACTGTCCCCATCAAACACTCCCAGGACAGCTACAGAACGGGGTTAGATACAGAGTAAAGCTCGCTCCACGCTGTCCCCATCAAACACTCCCAGGACAGGTACAGCACGGGGTTAGATCCAGAGTAAAGCTCGCTCCACGCTGTCCCCATCAAACACTCCCAGGACAGGTACAGCACGGGGTTAGATACAGAGTAAAGCTCCCTCTACACTGTCCCCCATCAAACACTCCCAGGACAGGTACAGCACAGGGTTAGATACAGAGTAAAGCTCCCTCTACACTGTCCCCATCAAACAGTCCCAGGACAGGTACAGCACGGGGTTAGATACAGAGTAAAGCTCCCTCTACACTGTCCCCATCAAACACTCCCAGGACAGGTACAGCACGGGGTTAGATACAGAGTAAAGCTCCCTCTACACTGTCCCCATCAAACACTCCCAGGACAGGTACAGCACGGGGTTAGATACAGAGTAAAGCTCCCTCTACACTGTCCCCATCAAACACTCCCAGGACAGGTACAGCACGGGGTTAGATACAGAGTAAAGTACCCTCTACACTGTCCCCCCATCAAACACTCCCAGGACAGGTACAGCACGGGGTTAGATACAGAGTAAAGCTCCCTCTACACTGTCCCCCATCAAACACTCCCAGGACAGGTACAGCACGGGGTTAGATACAGAGTAAAGCTCCCTCTACACTGTCCCCATCAAACACTCCCAGGACAGGTACAGCACGGGGTTAGATACAGAGTAAAGCTCCCTCTACACTGTCCCCCATCAAACACTCACAGGACAGGTACAGCACGGGGTTAGATACAGAGTAAAGCTCCCTCGACACTGTCCCCATCAAACACTCCCAGGACAGGTACAGCACGGGGTTAGATACAGAGTAAAGCTCCCTCTACACTGTCCCCATCAAACACTCCCAGGACAGGTACAGCACAGGGTTAGATACAGAGTAAAGCTCCCTCTACTCTGTCCCCATCAAACACTCCCAGGACAGGCACAGCACGGGGTTAGATACAGAGTAAAGCTCCCTCTACACTGTCCCCATCAAACACTCCCAGGACAGGTACAGCACGGGGTTAGATACAGAGTAAAGCTCCCTCGACACTGTCCCCATCAAACACTCCCAGGACAGGTACAGCACGGGGTTAGATACAGAGTAAAGCTCCCTCTACACTTTCCACATCAAACACTCCCAGGACAGGTACAGCACGGGGTTAGATACAGAGTAAAGCTCCCTCTACACTGCCCCCATCAAACACTCCCAGGACAGGTACAGCACGGTGTTAGATACAGAGTAAAGCTCCCGCTACACTGTCCCCCCATCAAACACTCCCAGGACAGGTACAGCACGGGGTTAGATACAGAGTAAAGCTCCCTCTACACTGTCCCCCATCAAACACTCCCAGGACAGGCACAGCACGGGGTTAGATACAGAGTAAAGCTCCCTCTACACTGTCCCCATCAAACACTCCCAGGACAGGCACAGCACTGGGTTAGATACAGAGTAAAGCTCCCTCTACACTGTCCCCCATCCAACACTCCCAGGACAGGGACAGCACGGGGTTAGATACAGAGTAAAGCTCCCTCTACACTGTCCCCCATCAAACACTCCCAGGACAGGGACAGCACGGGGTTAGATACAGAGTGAAGCTCCCTCTCCACTGTCCCCATCAAACACTCCCAGGACAGGTACAGCACGGGGTTAGATACAGAGTAAAGCTCCCTCTGCACTGTCCCCACCAAACACTCCCAGGACAGGTCCAGCACGGGGTTAGATACAGAGTAAAGCTCCCTCTACACTGTCCCCCATCAAACACTCCCAGGACAGGTACAGCACGGGGTTAGATACAGAGTAAAGCTCCCTCTCCACTGTCCCCCATCAAACACTCCCAGGACAGGTAAAGCACGGGGTCAGATACAGAGTAAAGCTCCCTCTACACTGTCCCCATCAAACACTCCCAGGACAGGTACAGCACGGGGTGAGATACAGAGTAAAGCTCCCTCTACACTGTCCCCATCAAACACTCCCAGGACAGCTACAGAACGGGGTTAGATACAGAGTAAAGCTCGCTCCACGCTGTCCCCATCAAACACTCCCAGGACAGGTACAGCACGGGGTTAGATCCAGAGTAAAGCTCGCTCCACGCTGTCCCCATCAAACACTCCCAGGACAGGTACAGCACGGGGTTAGATACAGAGTAAAGCTCCCTCTACACTGTCCCCCATCAAACACTCCCAGGACAGGTACAGCACAGGGTTAGATACAGAGTAAAGCTCCCTCTACACTGTCCCCATCAAACAGTCCCAGGACAGGTACAGCACGGGGTTAGATACAGAGTAAAGCTCCCTCTACACTGTCCCCATCAAACACTCCCAGGACAGGTACAGCACGGGGTTAGATACAGAGTAAAGCTCCCTCTACACTGTCCCCATCAAACACTCCCAGGACAGGTACAGCACGGGGTTAGATACAGAGTAAAGCTCCCTCTACACTGTCCCCATCAAACACTCCCAGGACAGGTACAGCACGGGGTTAGATACAGAGTAAAGTACCCTCTACACTGTCCCCCCATCAAACACTCCCAGGACAGGTACAGCACGGGGTTAGATACAGAGTAATGCTCCCTCTACACTGTCCCCCATCAAACACTCCCAGGACAGGTACAGCACGGGGTTAGATACAGAGTAAAGCTCCCTCTACGCTGTCCCCCATCAAACACTCCCAGGACAGGTACAGCACGGGGTTAGATACAGAGTAAAGCTCTCTCTACACTGTCCCCATCAAACACTCCCAGGACAGGTACAGCACGGGGTTAGATACAGAGTAAAGCTCCCTCTCCACTGTCCCCCATCAAACACTCCCAGGACAGGTACAGCACGGGGTTAGATACAGAGTAAAGCTCCCTCTACACTGTCCCCCATCAAACACTCCCAGGACAGGTACAGCACGGGGTTAGATACAGAGTAAAGCTCCCTCTACACTGTCCCCATCAAACACTCCCAGGACAGGCACAGCACGGGGTTAGATACAGAGTAAAGCTCCCTCTACACTGTCCCCCCATCAAACACTCCTCGGACAGGTACAGCACGGGGTTAGATACAGAGTAAAGCTCCCTCTACACTGTCCCCATCAAACACTCCCAGGACAGGTACAGCACGGGGTTAGATACAGAGTAAAGCTCCCTCTACACTGTCCCCATCAAACACTCCCAGGACAGGTACAGCACGGGGTTAGATACAGAGTAAAGCTCCCTCTACACTGTCCCCCATCAAACACTCCCAGGACAGGTACAGCACGGGGTTAGATACAGAGTAAAGCTCCCTCGACACTGTCCCCATCAAACACTCCCAGGACAGGTACAGCACGGGGTTAGATACAGAGTAAAGCTCCCTCTACACTGTCCCCATCAAACACTCCCAGGACAGGTACAGCACAGGGTTAGATACAGAGTAAAGCTCCCTCTACTCTGTCCCCATCAAACACTCCCAGGACAGGCACAGCACGGGGTTAGATACAGAGTAAAGCTCCCTCTACACTGTCCCCATCAAACACTCCCAGGACAGGTACAGCACGGGGTTAGATAGAGAGTAAAGCTCCCTCTACACTGTCCCCATCAAACACTCCCAGGACAGGTACAGCACGGGGTTAGATACAGAGTAAAGCTCCCTCTACACTGTCCCCATCAAACACTCCCAGGACAGGTACAGCACGGGGTTAGATACAGAGTAAAGCTCCCTCTACACTGCCCCCATCAAACACTCCCAGGACAGGTACAGCACGGTGTTAGATACAGAGTAAAGCTCCCGCTACACTGTCCCCCCATCAAACACTCCCAGGACAGGTACAGCACGGGGTTAGATACAGAGTAAAGCTCCCTCTACACTGTCCCCCATCAAACACTCCCAGGACAGGCACAGCACGGGGTTAGATACAGAGTAAAGCTCCCTCTACAGTGTCCCCCATCAAACACTCCCAGGACAGGTACAGCACGGGGTTAGATACAGAGTAAAGCTCCCTCTACACTGTCCCCATCAAACACTCCCAGGACAGGCACAGCACGGGGTTAGATACAGAGTAAAGCTCCCTCTACACTGTCCCCATCAAACACTCCCAGGACAGGTACAGCACGGGGTTAGATACAGAGTAAAGCTCCCTCTACACTGTCCCCATCAAACACTCCCAGGACAGGCACAGCACGGGGTTAGATACAGAGTAAAGCTCCCTCTACACTGTCCCCATCAAACACTCCCAGGACAGGTACAGCACGGGGTTAGATACAGAGTAAAGCTCCCTCTACACTGTCCCCATCAAACACTCCCAGGACAGGCACAGCACGGGGTTAGATACTGAGTAAAGCTCCCTCTACACTGTCCCCATCAAACACTCCCAGGACAGGTACAGCACGGGGTTAGATACAGAGTAAAGCTCCCTCTACACTGTCCCCATCAAACACTCCCAGGACAGGTACAGCACGGGGTTAGATACAGAGTAAAGCTCTCTCTACACTGTCCCCATCAAACACTCCCAGGACAGGTACAGCACGGGGTTAGATACAGAGTAAAGCTCCCTCTACACTGTCCCCCATCAAACACTCCCAGGACAGGTACAGCACGGGGTTAGATACAGAGTAAAGCTCCCTCTACACTGTCCCCCATCAAACACTCCCAGGACAGGTACAGCACGGGGTTAGATACAGAGTAAAGCTCCCTCTACACTGTCCCCATCAAACACTCCCAGGACAGGTACAGCACGGGGTTAGATACAGAGTAAAGCTCCCTCTACACTGTCCCCATCAAACACTCCCAGGACAGGTACAGCACGGGGTTAGATACAGAGTAAAGCTCCCTCTACACTGTCCCCATCAAACACTCCCAGGACAGGTACAGCACGGGGTTAGATACAGAGTAAAGCTCCCTCTACACTGTCCCCATCAAACACTCCCAGGACAGGTACAGCACGGGGTTAGATACAGAGTAAAGCTCCCTCTCCACTGTCCCCATCAAACACTCCCAGGACAGGTACAGCACGGGGTTCGATACAGAGTAAAGCTCCCTCTACACTGTCCCCATCAAACACTCCCAGGACAGGTACAGCACGGGGTTAGATACAGAGTAAAGCTCCCTCTCCACTGTCCCCCATCAAACACTCCCAGGACAGGTACAGCACGGGGTTAGATACAGAGTAAAGCTCCCTCTCCACTGTCCCCCATCAAACACTCCCAGGACAGGTACAGCACGGGGTTAGATACAGAGTAAAGCTCCCTCTACACGGTTCCC
Source organism: Mustelus asterias (assembly GCF_964213995.1). Classification (NCBI taxonomy): domain Eukaryota; kingdom Metazoa; phylum Chordata; class Chondrichthyes; order Carcharhiniformes; family Triakidae; genus Mustelus; species Mustelus asterias. Next base: position 46,954 of record NW_027592106.1, read on the forward strand.
CCATCAAACACTCCCAGGACAGGTACAGCACGGGGTTAGATACAGAGTAAAGCTCCCTCTACACGGTTCCCCCATCAAACACTCCCAGGACAGGTACAGCACGGGGTTAGATACAGAGTAAAGCTCCCTCTACACTGTCCCCATCAAACACTCCCAGGACAGGTACAGCACGGGGTTAGATACAGAGTAAAGCTCCCTCTACACTGTCCCCCATCAAACACTCCCAGGACAGGTACAGCACGGGGTTAGATACAGAGTAAAGCTCCCTCTACACTGTCCCCATCAAACACTCCCAGGACAGGTACAGCACGGGGTTAGATACAGAGTAAAGCTCCCTCTACACTGTCCCCCATCAAACACTCCCAGGACAGGTACAGCACGGGGTTAGATACAGAGTGAAGCTCCCTCTACACTGTCCCCCATCAAACACTCCCAGGACAGGTACAGCACGGGGTTAGATACAGAGTAAAGCCCCCTCTACACTGTCCCCCATCAAACACTCCCAGGACAGGTACAGCACGGGGTTAGATACAGAGTAAAGCTCCCTCTCCACTGTCCCCCATCAAACACTCCCAGGACAGGTACAGCACGGGGTTAGATACAGAGTAAAGCTGCCTCTACACTGTCCCCCATCAAACACTCCCAGGACAGGTACAGCACGGGGTTAGATACAGAGTAAAGCTCCCTCTACACTATCCCCATCAAACACTCCCAGGACAGGTACAGCACGGGGTTAGATACAGAGTAAAGCTCCCTCTACACTGTCCCCCATCAAACACTCCCAGGACAGGTACAGCACGGGGTTAGATACAGAGTAAAGCTCCCTCTGCACTGTCCCCATCAAACACTCCCAGGACAGGTACAGCACGGGGTTAGATACAGAGTAAAGCTCCCTCTGCACTGTCCCCATCAAACACTCCCAGGACAGGTACAGCACGGGGTTAGATACAGAGTAAAGCTCCCTCTACACTGCCCCCATCAAACACACCCAGGACAGGTACAGCACGGGGTTAGATACAGAGTAAAGCTCCCTCTACACTGTCCCCATCAAACACTCCCAGGACAGGTACAGCACGGGGTTAGATACAGAGTAAAGCTCCCTCTACACTGTCCCCCATCAAACACTCCCAGGACAGGTACAGCACGGGGTTAGATACAGAGTAAAGCTCCCTCTACACTGTCCCCATCAAACACTCCCAGGACAGGTACAGCACAGGGTTAAATACAGAGTGAAGCTCGCTGCCAGTGACAATGTTTAACTGTTATTTTTCAGTCTCCGAGTCCAGTGCGACAGGGCACTTCCCGCAGGGACTCTGCTGCGAGCCGGCACTCGGCTTCAGGTGAGGGTCCCAGAGCAGCCGGTGGGACTGTGGATTCGGGGAGATCGACTGGACGGAGTCACCCAGCTGCCAACGCCTCCCAGACCGGCTACAATGCTGAGAAACGGCGTCGATCCTCTGAGGACGGGAAGGAGGTAAGAGCGTCAGTGCTGAGGGAGCGCCGCACTGTGGGAGGGTCAGTGCTGAGGGAGCGCCGCACTGTGGGAGGGTCAGTGCTGAGGGAGCGCCGCACTGTGGGAGCGTCAGTGCTGAGGGAGCGCCGCACTGTGGGAGGGTCAGTGCTGAGGGAGCGCCGCACCGTGGGAGGGTCAGTGCTGAGGGAGCGCCGCACTGTGGGCGGGTCAGTGCGGAGGGAGCGCCGCACTGTGGGAGGGTCGGTGCTGAGGGAGCGCCGCACTGTGGGAGGGTCAGTGCTGAGGGAGCGCCGCACTGTGGGTCAGTGCTGAGGGAGCGCCGCACTGTGGGAGGGTCAGTGCTGAGGGAGCGCCGCACTGTGGGAGGGTCAGTGCTGAGGGAGCGCCGCACTGTGGGTGGGTCAGTGCTGAGGGAGCGCCGCACTGTGGGAGGGTCAGTGCTGAGGGAGCGCCGCACTGTGGGAGGGTCAGTGCTGAGGGAGCGCCGCACTGTGGGAGGGTCAGTGCTGAGGGAGTGCCGCACTGTGGGAGCGTCAGTGCTGAGGGAGCGCCGCACTGTGGGAGGGTCAGTGCTGAGGGAGCGCCGCACTGTGGGAGGGTCAGTGCTGAGGGAGCGCCGCACTGTGGGCGGGTCAGTGCTGAGGGAGCGCCGCACTGTGGGAGGGTCAGTGCTGAGGGAGCGCCGCACTGTGGGCGGGTCAGTGCTGAGGGAGCGCCGCACTGTGGGAGGGTCAGTGCTGAGGGAGCGCCGCACTGTGGGAGGGTCGGTGCTGAGGGAGCGCCGCACTGTGGGAGGGTCAGTGCTGAGGGAGCGCCGCACTGTGGGAGGGTCGGTGCTGAGGGAGCGCCGCACTGTGGGAGGGTCAGTGCTGAGGGAGCGCCGCACTGTGGGAGGGTCAGTGCTGAGGGAGCGCCGCACTGTGGGAGGGTCAGTGCTGAGGGAGCGCCGCAATGTGGGAGGGTCGGTGCTGAGGGAGTGCCGCACTGTGGGAGGGTCAGCGCTGAGGCAGCGCCGCACTGTGGGAGGGTCAGTGCTGAGGGAGGGCCGCACTGTGGGAGCGTCAGTGCTGAGGGAGCGCCGCACTGTGGGAGGGTCAGTGCTGAGGGAGCGCCGCACTGTGGGAGGGTCGGTGCTGAGGGAGCGCCGCACTGTGGGAGGGTCAGTGCTGAGGGAGCGCCGCACTGTGGGAGGGTCAGTGCTGAGGGAGCGCCGCACTGTGGGAGGGTCGGTGCTGAGGGAGCGCCGCACTGTGGGAGGGTCAGTGATGAGGGAGCGCCGCACTGTGGGAGGGTCAGTGCTGAGGGAGCGCCGCACTGTGGGAGGGTCAGTGCTGAGGGAGCGCCGCACTGTGGGAGGGTCAGTGCTGAGGGGGCGCCGCACTGTGGGAGGGTCAGTGCTGAGGGAGCGCCGCACTGTGGGAGGGTCAGTGCTGAGGGGGCGCCGCACTGTGGGAGCGTCAGTGCTGAGGGAGCGCCGCACTGTGGGAGGGTCAGTGCTGAGGGAGCGCCGCACTGTGGGAGGGTCAGTGCTGAGGGAGCGCCGCACTGTGGGAGGGTCAGTGCTGAGGGAGCGCCGCACTGTGGGAGGGTCAGTGCTGAGGGAGCGCCGCACTGTGGGAGGGTCAGTGCTGAGGGAGCGCCGCACTGTGGGAGGGTCAGTGCTGAGGGAGCGCCGCACTGTGGGAGGGTCGGTGCTGAGGGAGTGCCGCACTGTGGGAGGGTCGGTGCTGAGGGAGCGCCGCACTGTGGGAGGGTGGGTGCTGAGGGAGCGCCGCACTGTGGGAGGGTCAGTGCTGAGGGAGTGCCGCACTGTGGGAGGGTCAGTGCTGAGGGAGCGCCGCACTGTGGGAGGATCGCTGCTGAGGGAGCGCCGCACTGTGGGAGGGTCAGTGCTGAGGGAGTGCCGCACTGTGGGAGGGTCGGTGCTGAGGGAGCGCCGCACTGTGGGAGGGTCGGTGCTGGGGGAGCGCCGCACTGTGGGAGGGTCGGTGCTGAGGGAGCGCCGCACTGTGGGAGGGTCGGTGCTGAGGGAGCGCCGCACTGTGGGAGGGTCAGTGCTGAGGGAGCGCCGCACTGTGGGAGGGTCAGTGCTGAGGGAGCGCCGCACTGTGGGAGGGTCAGTGCTGAGGGAGCGCCGCACTGTGGGAGGGTCAGTGCTGAGGGAGCGCCGCACTGTGGGAGGGTCGGTGCTGAGGGAGTGCCGCACTGTGGGAGGGTCGGTGCTGAGGGAGCGCCGCACTGTGGGAGGGTGGGTGCTGAGGGAGCGCCGCACTGTGGGAGGGTCGGTGCTGAGGGAGCGCCGCACTGTGGGAGGGTCAGTGCTGAGGGAGCGCCGCACTGTGGGAGGGTCAGTGCTGAGGGAGCGCCGCACTGTGGGAGGGTCGGTGCTGAGGGAGCGCCGCACTGTGGGAGGGTCAGTGCTGAGGGAGCGCCGCACTGTGGGAGGGTCGGTGCTGAGGGAGCGCCGCACTGTGGGAGCGTCAGTGCTGAGGGAGCGCCGCACTGTGGGAGGGTCAGTACTGAGGGAGCGCCGCACTGTGGGAGGGTCAGTGCTGAGGGAGCGCCGCACTGTGGGAGGGTCAGTGCTGAGGGAGCGCCGCACTGTGGGAGGGTCAGTGCTGAGGGAGCGCCGCACTGTGGGAGGGTCGGTGCTGAGGGAGTGCCGCACTGTGGGAGGGTCGGTGCTGAGGGAGCGCCGCACTGTGGGAGGGTGGGTGCTGAGGGAGCGCCGCACTGTGGGAGGGTCGGTGCTGAGGGAGCGCCGCACTGTGGGAGGGTCAGTGCTGAGGGAGCGCCACACTGTGGGAGGGTCAGTGCTGAGGGAGCGCCGCACTGTGGGAGGGTCGGTGCTGAGGGAGCGCCGCACTGTGGGAGGGTCAGTGCTGAGGGAGCGCCACACTGTGGGAGGGTCGGTGCTGAGGGAGCGCCGCACTGTGGGAGGGTCAGTGCTGAGGGAGCGCCGCACTGTGGGAGGGTCAGTGCTGAGGGAGCGCCGCACTGTGGGAGGGTCAGTGCTGAGGGAGCGCAACACTGTGGGAGGGTCGGTGCTGAGGGAGCGCCGCACTGTATGAGGGTCAGTGCTGAGGGAGCGCCGCACTGTGGGAGGGTCAGTGCTGAGGGAGCGCCGCACTGTGGGAGGGTCAGTGCTGAGGGATCGCTGTGACGGAGGGGAATTTTCTAATGGGTCGGTGTATTCTGTCCAGGGCGATCCAGCAGCCAGGAGATCGACACCAGAGATGGGATCTGCAGAGGAAGCGGTCACTCAGAGGAAGGCATTGTCCCAGCCTGGGTCTTGCCGACATCCTGTGTAAGTACCTCATGTCAGGGTGGGGTGTGTTATATCACTGTGCAACCTTACTGCTGAAAAGGGATGGCCATTTCGCTGTGGGCGCACGATCCTGGGACCACATCCAGGGTTTGAGTGACCTCATTCACTGCTGGAATGGTTTGAAGTGACTGTATGTCAGTGCAGTGATGGCGTAACCCTATCAACTAGCTGTGCTGTAGAACGAAATTGATGCAAGTCTATGGGGAGAGAGCGGGGGCAGTGGGATTAGTTTGGGGATTGATACAGGGCTATGGGGAGAGAGCGGGACAGTGGGATTAGTTTGGGGATTGATACAGGGCTATGGGGAGAGAGTGGGGCAGTGGGATTAGTTTGGGGATTGATACAGGGCTATGGGGAGAGAGCGGGGCAGTGGGATTAGTTTGGGGATTGATACAGGGCTATGGGGAGAGTGCGGGGCAGTGGGATTAGTTTGGGATTGATACAGGGCTGTGGGGGGAGAGAGTGGGGCTGTGGGATTAGTTTGGGGATTGATACAGGGCTATGGGGAGAGAGTGGGGCAGTGGGATTAGTTTGGGGATTGATACAGGGCTATGGGGAGAGTGCGGGGCAGTGGGATTAGTTTGGGATTGATACAGGGCTGTGGGGGGAGAGAGCGGGGCAGTGGGATTAGTTTGCGGATTGACAGGGTGTGGAGAGAGAGTGCGGGGCAGTGGGATTAGTTTGGGGATTGATACAGGGCTATGGGGAGAGAGCGAGGCAGTGGGATTAGTTTGGGGATTGATACAGGGCTATGGGAAAAAGCAGGGCAGAGGGATTAGTTTGGGGATTGATACAGGGCTGTGGGGAGAGAGCGGGGCAGTGGGATTAGTTTGGGGATTGATACAGGGCTATGGGGAGAGCGGGGCAGTGGGATTAGTTTGGGGATTGATACAGGGCTATGGGGAGAGCGGGGCAGTGGGATTAGTTTGGGGATTGATACAGGGCTATGGGGAGAGCGGGGCAGTGGGATTAGTTTGGGGATTGATACAGGGCTATGGGGAGAGAGAGGGACAGTGGGATTCGTTTGGGGATTGATACAGGGCTATGGGGAGAGTGCGCGGCAGTGGGATTAGTTTGGGGATTGATATAGGGCTATGGGAGAGAGCGGGGCAGTGGGATTAGTTTGGAGATTGATACAGGGCTATGGGAAGAGAGCGGGGCAGTGGGATTAGTTTGGTGATTGATACAGGGCGAAGGGGAGAGTGCGCGGCAGTGGGATTAGTTTGGGATTGATACAGGGCAATGGGGAGAGTGCGGGCAGTGGGATTAGTTTGGGATTGATACAGGGCTGTGGGGGGAGAGAGCGGGGCAGTGGGATTAGTTTGGGATTGATACAGGGCAATGGGGAGAGTGCGGGCAGTGGGATTAGTTTGGGGATTGATACAGGGCTGTGGGGAGAGAGCGGGGGCAGTGGGATTAGTTTGGGGATTGATACAGGGCTATGGGGAGAGAGCGGGGCAGTGGGATTAGTTTGGGATTGATACAGGGCTATGGGGAGAGAGCGGGACAGTGGCATTAGTTTGGGGATTGGTACAGGGCTATGGGGAGAGAGCGGGACAGTGGGATTAGTTTGGGGATTGGTACAGGGCTGTGGGGAGGGAACGTGGCAGTGGGATTAGTTTGGGGATTGGTACAGGGCTATGGGGAGAGAGAGCAGGGCAGTGGGATTAGTTTGGGGATTGGTACAGGGCTATGGGGAGAGAGAGCGGGGCAGTGGGATTAGTTTGGGATTGATACAGGGCTATGGGGAGAGAGAGCGGGGCAGTGGGATTAGTTTGGGATTGATACAGGGCTATGGGGAGAGAGCGGGGCAGTGGGATTAGTTTTGGGATTGATACAGGGCTATGGGGAGAGTGCGGGCAGTGGGATTAGTTTGGGATTGATACAGGGCTGTGGGGGGAGAGAGCGGGGCAGTGGGATTAGTTTGGGATTGATACAGGGCAATGGGGAGAGTGCGGGCAGTGGGATTAGTTTGGGGATTGATACAGGGCTGTGGGCAGAGAGCGGGGCAGTGGGATTAGTTTGGGATTGATACAGGGCAATGGGGAGAGTGCGGGCAGTGGGATTAGTTTGGGGATTGATACAGGGCAATGGGGAGAGTGCGGGCAGTGGGATTAGTTTGGGGATTGATACAGGGCTGTGGGCAGAGAGCGGGGCAGTGGGATTAGTTTGGGATTGATACAGGGCAATGGGGAGAGTGCGGGCAGTGGGATTAGTTTGGGGATTGATACAGGGCTGTGGGGAGAGAGCGGGGCAGTGGGATTAGTTTGGGGATTGATACAGGGCTGTGGGGAGAGAGCGGGGCAGTGGGATTAGTTTGGGATTGATACAGGGCTATGGGGAGAGTGCGGGGCAGTGGGATTAGTTTGGGGATTGATACAGGGCTATGGGGAGGGAGCGGGGCAGTGGGATTAGTTTGGGGATTGATACAGGGCTATGGGGAGAGAGAGCGGGCTGTGGGATTAGTTTGGGATTGATACAGGGCTATGGGGAGAGAGAGCGGGCTGTGGGATTAGTTTGGGGATTGATACAGGGCTATGGGGAGAGAGAGCGGGGCAGTGGGATTAGTTTGGGGATTGATACAGGGCTATGGGGAGGGAGCGGGGCAGTGGGATTAGTTTGGGGATTGATACAGGGCTATGGGGAGGGAGCGGGGCAGTGGGATTAGTTTGGGGATTGATACAGGGCTATGGGGAGAGAGCGGGCTGTGGGATTAGTTTGGGATTGATACAGGGCTATGGGGAGAGAGAGTGGGGCAGTGGGATTAGTTTGGGGATTGATACAGGGCTATGGGGAGAGAGAGTGGGGCAGTGGGATTAGTTTGGGATTGATACAGGGCTATGGGGAGAGAGTGGGGCAGTGGGATTAGTTTGGGATTGATACAGGGCTATGGGGAGAGAGCGGGGCAGTGGGATTAGTTTGGGATTGATACAGGGCTATGGGGAGAGAGTGGGGCAGTGGGATTAGTTTGGGATTGATACAGGGCTATGGGGAGAGAGCGGGGCAGTGGGATTAGTTTGGGATTGATACAGGGCTATGGGGAGGGAGCGGGGCAGTGGCCTGTTATTCTTCAATGCTGAGAATTCTGGTTCTGTTGTATTATTTTTGTCTCCGAATGACCTTGTTGTGATTAATTATTGAGAGGTGTGAAATATTTACTGTGCGCTTAAAATTCATTCTTGCAATTGTTCCACTTGCTTGAAGTGGGTAAAATGTGGACTCGATTGTGTTAGGACAAGGACTGAATTAAAACTTGGCAATTCCAAATCTGAAAGTGTAAAGAATCTTCCCCCAGGCACCGGGGGAAGGATCTTATTAAACTAGAAAGAGTGCAGAAAAGATTTACTGGGATGCTACCGGGACTTGATGGATTGAGTTATAAGGAGAGGCTGGATAGACTGGGACTTTTTTCTCTGGAGCGTAGGAGGCTGAGGGGTGATCTTATAGAGGTCTATAAAATAATGAGGGGCACAGATCAGCTAGATAGTCAATATCTTTTCCCAAAGGGAGGGGAGTCTAAAACTAGAGGACATAGGTTTAAGGTGAGAGGGGAGAGATACAAAAGGGTCCAGAGGGGCAGTTTTTTCACACACAGGGTGGTGAGTGTCTGGAACGAGCTGCCAGAGGCAGTAGTAGAGGCGGGTACAATTTTGTCTTTTAGAAAGCATTTAGACAGTTACATGGGTACGATGGGCTCGAGGGATATGGGCGAAACGCGGGCAATTGGGACTAGCTTAGGGGTTTAAAATAAAGGGACAGCATGGACAAGTTGGGCCAAAGGGCCTGTTTCCATGCTGTAAACCTCTCTGACATCAAGTTAAGGAGAAACATCGACTGTTGGGAGTGGGTGGGTGGATTGGCTTGAATCTGGGACAGAAGGAGGCCATTCAGGGCATCAAACCCTTACTAGTTCTTTGTCGGACAATCCTGTGTGTCCCAATCCTCCCCCCCCCCCCCCCCCCTCCCCCCCCATCCCTATAACCCTGCGAGTTTGTCTCCCTCAAGAGCCTATCCAACATCCTTTCTCAATCACTCATCGTCTCTGCTTGCCCCCATTCTCTTTGATAGCGAGTTGCAGGTATCCACTGCTCACTGTGGGGGGGGGGGGGGGGAATATCCCCCCCCACATCTTCCCTGCCCCGTCTTAAATCTGTGTCCCACCCCGCCCCGCTCAGAACCCTCAGCCCATGGAAATAGCTTTGTCCTGACACCCTTATCTCAACCTGTTCCCATCTGGTCCACCTCGGTCAGATCTCCCCCTCCATCTCTCCAACCTAGGGAGCGGCACGGTGACACAGTGGGTTAACACTGCTCCCTCACAGCGCCAAGGACCCAGGTTCGATTCCCGGCTTGGGTCACCGTCTGCGTGGAGTTTGCACGTTCTCCCCGTGTCTGCGTGGGTTTCCTCCCGGTGCTCCGGTTTCCTCCCACAGTCCAAAAGATGTGTAGGTTAGGTGGATTGGCCAGGCTAAATTGCCCCTTAGTGTCCAAAGATGTGTAGGTTAGGTAGATTGGCCAGGCTAAATTGCCCCTTAGTGTCCAAAGATGTGCGGGTTAGGGTGGATTGGCCATGCTAAATTGCCCCTTAGTCTCCAAAGATGTGCAGGTTAGGTGAATTGGCCATGCTAAATTGTCCCTTAGTCTCCAAAGATGTGCAGGTTAGGTGGATTGGCCATGCTAAATTGTCCCTTCGTGTCCAAAGATGTGCAGGTTAGGTGAATTGGCCATGCTAAATTGTCCCTTAGTCTCCAAAGATGTGCAGGTTAGGTGAATTGGCCATGCTAAATTGCCCCTTAGTGTCCAAAGATGTGCGGGTTAGGGTGGATTGGCCATGCTAAATTGCCCCTTAGTCTCCAAAGATGTGCAGGTTAGATGAATTGGCCATGCTAAATTGTCCCTTAGTCTCCAAAGATGTGCAGGTTAGGTGGATTGGCCAGGCTAAATTGTCCCTTCGTGTCCAAAGATGTGCAGGTTAGGTGGATTGGCCATGCTAAATTACCCCTTAGTGTCAGGGGGACTAGCTAGGATAAATGCATGGGGTTATGGGGACAGGGCCTGGGTGAGATTGTGGTCGGTGCAGACTCGATGGGCTGAATGGCCTCCTTCTGCCCTGTCGGCTTCTATACAGAAACTAGAAGCAGGAGGAGGCCATTCGGCCCTTCGAGCCTGCTCCGCCATTCACCTTGATCGTGGCTGATCATCAAATTCAACATCCTGATTCCCCCCCATATCCCTCGATCCCTTTCGCCCCAAGAGCGATGTCTAATTTCTTCTTGAAATCACACAACGTTTTGGCCTCAAATACTTTCTGTGGGAGTGAATTCCACACATTCACCACCCTCTGGGTGAAGAAACTTCTCCTCACCTCAGTTCTAAAAGATTTACCCCCAATCCTCAAACTATGACCCCTCGTTCTGGACTCCCCCCACCATCTGGAACATTCTTTCTGAATCTACCCTGTCTAACCCTGTTAGAATTTTATAAGTTTCTATGAGATCCCCTCTCACTCTTCTAAACTCCAGTGAATATAATCCTAACCGACTTAGTCTCTCCTCATATGACAGACCTCCCATCCCAGGAATCAGCCTGGTAAACCTTCGCTGCACTCCCTCTATCGCAAGGACATCCTTCCTCAGATAAGGAGACCAAAACTGCACACAATACTCCAGCTGTGGCCTCACCAACGCCCTGTACAATTGCAGCAAAACATCCCTATACTCAAATCCTCTCGCTATGAAGGCCAACACACCATTTGCCTTCTTTACTGCCTGCTGTACCTGGAATTGGCAGACTGGTGCAGAAGGTGAAGTCGCATGGGATCAGAGGTGAGCTGGCAAGGTGGATACAAAACTGGCTCGGTCAAAGAAGACAGAGGGTAGCAGTGGAAGGGTGTGTTTCTGAATGGAGGGCTGTGACAAGTGGCGTTCCTCAGGTATCAGTGCTGGGACCTTTGCTGTTTGTAATATATATAAGTGATTTGGAGGAAAATGTAACTGGATTGATTAGTAAGTTTGTGGACGACACAAAGGTTGGTGGATTTGCGGATAGCGATGAGGACCATCAGAGGATACAGCAGGATATAGATCAGTTGGAGACTTGGGCGGAGAGATGGCAGATGGAGTTTAATCCGGATAAATGTGAGGGAATGTATTTTGGAAGGTCTAATACAGATAGGAAATATACAGTAAATGGCAGAACCCTGAAGAGTATTGAAGGCAAAGGGATCTGGGTGTACAGGTACACAGGTCACTGAAAGTGGCAACGCAGGTGGAGAAGGTAGTCAAGAAGGCATACGGCATGCTTGCCTTCATCGGCCGGGGCATTGAGTTTAAAAATTGGCAAGTCATGTTGCAGCTTTCTAGAACCTTAGTTAGGCCGCACTTGGAATATAGTGTTCAATTCTGGTCGCCACACTACCAGAAGGATGTGGAGGCTTTGGAGAGGGTACAGAAAAGATTTACCAGGATGTTGCCTGGTATGGAGGGCATTAGCTATGAGGAGAGGTTGGGGAGACTTGGTTTGTTCTCACTGGAGCGACGGAGGTTGAGGGGAGACCTGATAGAAGTCTACAAGATTATGAGAGGCATGGACAGAGTGGATAGTCAGAAGCTTTTTCCCAGGGTGGAAGAGTCAATTACTCGGGGGCACAGGTTTAAGGTGCGAGGGGCAAGGTTTAAAGGAGATGTACGAGGCAGATTTTTTACACAGAGTGGTGGTGGGTGCCTGGAACTCGCTGCCGGGGGAGGGAGTGGAAGCGGATACGATGGTGAGTTTTAAGGGGCGTCTTGACAAGTACATGAATAGGATGGGAATAGAGGGATACGGTCCCCGGAAGGGTAGGGGGTTTTTAGTTCAGTCGGGGGCAGCATGGTCGGTGCAGGCTTGGAGGGCCGAAGGGCCTCTTCCTGTGCTGGAATTTTCTTTGTTCTGAACCTAGGTCCCTGGCGCTATGAGGCAGCACTGCTAACCACTGTGCCGCCTCTTGAAAACGTACAAATGTTTCTGCCCGGTTCTATGTTCCCTCGTTATTAATTCCCCTGCCTCGCCCTCCAGGGGACCAATCCTCACTTTAGCTACCTCTTCCTTTTTATGTACTCTTCGAAGCTTTTACTATCTGCTTTATATTTCTTGCTCGTTGTCTATTACACTCTTGATGTGGAGATGCCGGCGTTGGACCGGGGTAAGCACAGTAAGAAGTCTCACAACACCAGGTTAAAGTCCAACAGGTTTATTTGGTAGCACGAGCTTTCGGAGCGCTGCCCCTTCATCAGGTGAGTGGAGAGTTGGGTTCACAAACAGGGCAAATATAGACACAAACTCAATTCCAAGATAAAGGTCGGAATGCGAGTCTTAACAGGTAATCAAGTCTTTAAAGGTACAGACAATGTGAGTGGAGAGAGGGTTAGGCACAGGTTAAAGAGGTGAGAATTGTCTCCAGACAGGACAGTTAGTGAGATTTTGCAAGCCCAGGCAAGTCGTGGGGGGTTACAGATAGTGTGACATGAACCCAAGATCCTTTCCTAACAGCCAACTGATCACCATTATAGTCTCATTTCTCCCTTCATTTTTTTTCATCCCATGTTGGTTCCTAAGATGTTCCTAATTTTCTGGCTTACTGTTCGATCTTGTCCGCCTTTACTTGGGACGTCTTGTTGAAGTTGTACAAGACATTGGTACGGCCACACTTGGAATACTGTGTACAGTTCTGGTCACCCTATTATAGAAAGGATATTATTAAACTAGAAAGAGTGCAGAAAAGATTTACTCGGATGCTACCGGGACTTGATGGTTTGAGTTATAAGGAGAGGCTGGATAGACTGGGACTTTTTTCTCTGGAGCGTAGGAGGCTGAGGGGTGATCTTATAGAGGTCTATAAAATAATGAGGGGCACAGATCAGCTCGATAGTCAATATCTTTTCCCAAAGGTAGGGGAGTCTAAAACTAGAGGGCATAGGTTTAAGAACATAAGAACTAGGAGCAGGAGTGGGCCATCTGGCCCCTCGAGCCTGCTACACCATTCAATAAGATCATGGCTGATCTTTTCGTGGACTCAGCTCCACTTACCCGCCCGCTCACCATAACCCTTAATTCCTTTACTGTTCAAAAATCTATCCATCCTTGCCTTAAAAACATTCAATGAGGAAGCCTCAACTGGGCCGGGAATTCCACAGATTCACAACCCTTTGTGTGAAGAAGTTCCTCCTCAACTCAGTCCTAAAACTGCTCCCCCTTATTTTGAGGCCATGCCCCCTAGTTCGAGTTTCACCCGCCAGTGGAAACAACCTCCCTGCTTCTATCTTATCTATTCCCTTCATAATCTTCTATGTTTCTATAAGATCTCCCCTCATTCTTCTGAATTCCAGTGAGCATAGCCCCAGTCTACTCAGTCTCTCCTCATAAGCCAACCCTCTCAACTCCGGAATCAACCTAGTGAATCTCCTCTGCACCCCCTCCAGTGCCAGTATATCCTTTCTCAAGTCAGGAAAATTGTAAGATTGTGAATCTGTGGAATTCCCTGCCCAGTGAAGCAGTTGAGGCTGCCTCATTGAATGTTTTTAAGGCAAGGATGGATAGATTTTTGAACAGTGAAGGAATTAAGGGTTATGGTGAGCGGGTGGGTAAGTGGAGCTGAGTCCAGGAAAAGATCAGCCAGGATCTTATTGAATGGCAGAGCAGGCTCGAGGGGCCAGATGGCCCATTCCTGCTCCTAGTTCTTATATTCTTAAGTGCTTATCACTCTTTCCGAGACGATCATTCACTTTGGAGGTGGTTCATTAATCCTGTCCCATCCTGCATTACCAAGTCCAAAATAGCCTGTTCCCTGGTTGGTTCCAGAGTTTATTCCAAGAATTATCATCAAATGACATTCGCCCCACACAAAGTATAACATTCACGCCACACAAATACCCAGGCAATGACCGTAAGACATAGGAGCAGAATGAGGCCACTCGGCCCATCGAGTCTGCTCCGCCATTCAATCATGGCTGATATTATTCTCATCCCCATTCTCCTGCCTTTTCCCCATAACCCCTGATCCCCTTATTAATCAAGAACCTATCTATCTCTGTCTTAAAGACACTCAATGACCCGGCCTCCACAGCCTTCTGCGGCAAAGAGTTCCACACATTCACCACTCTCTGGCTGAAGAAATTCCTCCTCATCTCTGTTTTAAAGGATCGTCCCCTTTAGCCTGAGGTTGTGCCCTCTGGTTCTAGTTTTTCCTACCAGTGGAAACACCCTCTCCACGTCCACTCTATCCAGGCCTCGCAGTATCCTGTAAGTTTCAATAAGATCCCCCCGTCATCCTTCTAAACTCCATCGAGTACAGACCCAGAGTCTTCAACCGTTCCTCATCCGACAAGTTCTTCATTCCAGGGATCATTCTTGTGAACCTCCTCTGGACCCTTTCCAATGAAGTTGCTGTGAGAATCCCCTAGTCGCCACACTCCGGCGCCTGTTCGGGGTACACTGAGGGAGAATTTAGCACGGCCAATGCACCCTAACCCGCACGTCTTTCGGACTGTGGGAGGAAACCGGAGCACCCGGGGGAAACCCATGCAGACACGGGGAGAACGTGCAGACTCTGCACAGACTGTGACCCAAGCCGGGGATCGAACACAGGTCCCTGGCGCTGAGAGGCAGCAGCGCTAACCCACTGCCCCGCCGCCCCCTTGTTACTGTGCTGCCCTATGAGAATAGATAGGGGAGAGGGCCTGGGTAAGATATACCCTGTCACAGAGTCGGTGCAGATTCGATGGGCCACATGGCCTTTTTTGCACTGAAGGGATTCTACGCGTCTATCTCTCTGGGCTGTTTTCTCTCGTTCTCTCTCTCTCTGTCTCCTCCTCCCTCTCTGGGTCCTCCCTCTCTATCTCCCACCCTCACCCTCTCTCTCTCTGGCGCTGCCCTCACCCTCTCTCTGCTGCGGCCTCACAGCGCCAGGGTCCCGGGTTCGATTCCCAGCTCGGGTCACTGTCTGTGCGGAGTCTGCACGTTCTCCCCGTGTCTGCGTGGGTTTCCTCCGGGTGCTCCGGTTTCCTCTCACAGTCTGAAAGATGTGCGGGTTAGGTTGATTGGCTTTGGTAAATTATAGATTTATAGAATCCCTGCAGTGCAGAAGGAGGCCATTTGGCCCATCATGTCTGCACTGACCACAATCCCAGCCTGGCCGTATCCCCACACCCCCACACATTTAACCCACTAATCCCTCCAACACGAAGGGAGAATTTAGCACGGCCAATCCCCCTAACCTACACATCTTTGGACACTACGGGACAATTTAGCATGGCCAATCCACCCTAACCTACACATCTTTGGACACTAAGGGACAATTTAGCATGGCCAATCGACCCTAACCTACACATCTTTGGACACTAAGGGACAATTTAGCATGGCCAATCCACCTAACCTACACATCTTTGGACACTAAGGGACAATTTAGCATGGCCAATCCCCCTAACCTACACATCTTTGGACACTAAGGGACAATTTATCATGGCCAATCCCCCTAACCCGCACATCTTTGGACACTAAGGGACAATTTAGCATGGCCAATCCACCTAACCTACACATCTTTGGACACTAAGGGACAATTTAGGGTGGCCAATCCCCCTAACCTACACATCTTTGGACACTAAGGGACAATTTAGCATGGCCAATCCACCTAACCTACACATCTTTGGACACTAAGGGACAATTTAGCATGGCCAATCCACCTAACCTACACATCTTTGGACACTAAGGGGCAATTTAGCATGGCCAATCCACCTAACCTGCACATCTTTGGACACTAAGGGACAATTTAGTATGGCCAATCCACCTAACCTGCACATCTTTGGACACTAAGGGACAATTTAGTATGGCCAATCCACCTAACCTGCACATCTTTGGACACTAAGGGACAATTTAGTATGGCCAATCCACCTAACCTGCACATCTTTGGACACTAAGGGACAATTTAGTATGGCCAATCCACCTAACCTGCACATCTTTGGACACTAAGGGACAATTTAGCATGGCCAATCCACCTAACCTGCACATCTTTGGACACTAAGGGACAATTTAGCCTGGCCAATCCACCTAACCTACACATCTTTGGACTGTGGGAGGAAACCGGAGCACCCGGAGGAAACCCACGCAGACACGGGGAGAACGTGCAGACTCCACACAGACAGTGGCCCCAAGCCGGGAATCGAACCCGGGTCCCTCGCGCTGTGAGGCAGCAGCGCTAACCACCTGTGCCACCCTCACCCTCTCTCCAGGCCTGCCCCTCACCTCGATAACCTGTAAGAGTCGATGAACAACGAGATGGGCCAAATGGCCTCTGCTGCGCTGGAGGGAGGCAGTGAAAACCTTTGGGTTTGCCACCCGGGTATCTCTCTCTGTCTCTCTCTCTCTGTCTCTCTCTCTGTCTCTGTCTCTCTCCTTATCTCTCTCTCTCTCTGTCTCTCTCTCTGTCTCTCTCCCTATCTCTCTCCCTATCTCTCTCTCTCT